>NW_025920171.1:630223-746827 GCF_902686445.1 Sciurus carolinensis | reverse complement strand
GTCTTTTCCACAGAATTTTCCAATTCCATTGGTAACACATGAGTCTTTCTTGAATAAATCAATTTCTTGATTTTTTTTTTATCTCAGAGATATCTACTTTAATCAGTTTGGTCAATGTTTTCCATTCTTTTTTTTTTTAAATTATATACAAACACACATGTGCAGTTCTTTTCACTCAGAAATGTGTTTGTATCTTTCTTTGTCAGTAGTAGTTAGTAGTATTTGTATTCTTGTGTTGCATGGTAGTTGGAGTGATTTCTCATGAGTCAGACTTTCAAGATTTGAATCCCAGTTTTATTATTTACTAGCTCTATAATTTTAATGAGCTATTCATTTGTTCAGTTTAATTTTTGTAATACAGAAATAAAAATATCACTTCATAAAGAAATTTTATACTTAAAACAGTACCGAGCAACAGAGTAAGCCTTAAAGCATTTGTCTTAACAGTGAGGATGATGATATTCTTAGGCATATTAATTTTGTAAGTCTTGTAGAAATTGAAATGCTGAAAAATTTTGTACATTGAAAATCTTACAAGTTACATTGAAATAGTCCTCTAAAAAGTTTCTCCACTTTACAGTGTATACCATGTGAGAGAGCATCCATTTTTTGCAACCTTGTTAACATATTAAACTATGATTTTTATCAATCTGGTAGATAAAAATGAGCATGTGATGGTATTGAGTGTTCTTTTTGTGGGGGGATTTGCTGGGGATGAAACCCAAGGCCTCAAGTGTATACTAGGCAAGCACTACACCAGTGAGCTACATCTGCATCCTGAGTATTTTCATAGTTTTTATTTTCTGATGTTCAGTTTATTAAAATATCTTTTCTTATATTACCAATTTTTATATATATTTTTATAAATTGACTATGCTCACCTTTTTATTTACCTCTATTTTCCCTATATATAGGAACTGATTTTATCTCTGTCAAGCAATTTTATATATCTGTAGTAACAAATACCTTAGGGTTACCTTGCATATTTCAAGCATAGCATTATAGCATTAATATTGCTATTCATGTACCTAGAAACCAACCTTATTCTTTTGAAAGCAAAAAATGAACAGGACAAAGTTAAGAAAAACTATAGACAAAAACTCTTGACAACTAGTCCTTCAAAACACATCTTCATCATGTCAGTTTAGGACCTGACTTCCTTATCAAGACTCTTAAAACACAATAATTAAAATTAAGAATCAATAAATGGAATGGATTCAAACTTATGTCTTCTTCTCAGCAAAGGAAACTGAATAATGTAAAGACAGAGCCTACAGAATAGGAGAAAATCTTTACCACATGCACCTCAGTGCACTAATCTCCTGGATATACAAAGAACTCAAGAAACTTAACACCAAAAAACAAATAACCCAATCCATAAGTGGGCTAAGAAACTGAACAGACACTTCACAGAAGAAGAAATACAGTCAATCAACAAAAGTATGAAAAAATGTTCATTATTTCTGACAATTAGACAATGCAAATCAAAACTATTCTAAGTTTTCATCTCTCTCCAGTCTGAATGGCAATTATCAAGAATACAAGCAATAAATGTTGGCAAGGATGTGGGGAAAAAGATACACTCATACAGTACTGGTGGGACTGCAGATTGGGATACGATCATTATGGAAATCAGTATGGAGATAACTTAGACAACTTGAAATGGAACTACCATTTGACCCAGCTATGCAACTCCTTCATTTTTATCCAAAGGACTTAAAATCAGCATACTCCACTGATGTAGCCACATCAGTGTTTATAGCAGCTTAATTTACAATAGCTAAACTATGAAACCAACCTAGGTGTCCCTCAACAGATGAATGGATAAAGAAAATGAGGTACGTATACATATTGAAATATAACTCAGCCTTGAAAAAAAGAATGAAATTATGGCTTTTGCAGGCATCTTATAGAATTTTTTATTGCTATGTGTGTGGAATATCTGTTTATAGTTTGTTTTTTACTTATGCTTTAAAAAATTTTATGTTGTGATTTTTATCCATTTTTTTGAGAAAAACTTTTTGAGAACTATTTCCAAAAAATATATCAGACTCAGAGATGAGAATTTATCAAGTTACTTCTTTTAAATTTCCAAGGAACAGATTAAACTAACACTGTCTAAATAGTTCTAGAACATAAAAAATAACTAGAAGCCTTTCAATTTTCTTTTTTTATAAAGCAAACAGCACTGGTTCTGAAATTCATTTTTAAAAATTATCTGCCCCCAAAACTATATACATCAATCTCAGTTATGAATATAGACACAAAAATTCTAAATACTTAATGAAGTATCAGTATATTTAATGTTATCAGTAAATTAATAACATACCATGATCAAATAAAATTCATGTCAACTATGGAAAATTGGTTAAATATTAGGGAAGATATTTTCATGAATAAGTCAAGGGAGTTTTTTTAAATAAAAGAAAGGTTAACATTATTATAGATTTCAAAAGGCATTTTACAAGAGTTAAATTCTAATTCAGATTTCTATTTTTGTAAAATTTGATTAGATAATAGTTCTTTAATTTTATAAACATACATATGAAGTCAGAACTAGCCATATGCTTAGTGGAAAAATGGTAGCAGCATTTGCCTTAATGTCAGAACAAGGCAAGGTACTTACTATAAGCAGTCTTTGCTTTACCATCACTTTAGGAAAGACAAAGCATTCAAGAAAAGAAAACAAGATGTAGTTAATAAGATTAACTAATAATGACAGGCTGTTTACTTTGTGCCTGGTAGTTTTCTTACTAAAATTATCATTTCATTGTCACAGATTATGGTAGTATCAACAATAATTTTCACCTGTATCAACTGTTGTTTGCCCATATGAAGAAACTGAGGTAATGAAACTTAAGAAGTGTGCCTAGTACTTTTCACCCAGGAAAGAATGAAAGCTAAATTTGAATCAGGCTGATATCACAGTTCATAGTCTATACCAGAGGTTGGCAGGCTTCTAGGGTTTTATTGGGACACAGTTTTGCTCATTCATTTATGTCTTGTCTATGACAACATTCAGGCTAAAACAACAAAATTGAGTGGTTGTGGCATGCATGTCCCAGTGTGTCCCACCAACCCTGGAAGATGGACTCCCATGTCTTTTACTGGAATATTTTGCTGCCCTTCATTTATGACATTAAATTCTGTTGCCTCAGATTAGGACATTAGTCCTTTTTTAAATTAGAAAAGAGAGGACAAAGTTGTTATTTTTAAGATCATATTGATTATATACTTGGTAGATCCAAGATAATCAACTCTGAATCTGTTAGAAGTAAGTATAAAATGTGGGAGTTTTTTTATACTATTCTTCAAATTTCATTTGGTTTTCTAATTACAAATACTGACCAGTTTGGGAATACAATAAGATTATATGCCACATTCTAAATAACAGAAATATAGATGTGTACATACAAGCGTACAAATACATACAAACATATAAATGATCTAAATAAAGGAAAAATTTAAAACTCCATTGAGTGAAACAAAAGAAGATTGAATAACAGACATGTCATTTCTTGAGTCAGCATTAAAGAAGACTCAAGTTTTTTTAAAAGTTAATTAAGTTTTTTTAAAAAACTTAATTTATAAAAATAAACATCTTATTCAGAACATTAAAGAAATTCTTTTAACTCAAAAAATAGTTTAAAAAATTAAAGAAGAAAAATTGTTGAAAAAAAAGGTAAATTTTGGAAAATAAATTTGACTTTTTAAGATGTTAAGCAGAGAACAATGTACTGAAAACTTACCCTCCCAAAGTACATTTTAGATATCAAAACAAAAAAGACAATTACCTCTGTAATGGAAAAGAAATAACTGATGAAAGAAACAGATGGAAACTCTGTCAATATCTAAAACTACTAATAGGCAAAGTGAAGGCTAGTGACTTGAGTCTTCTGTGCTTGGAGGACCTATATAATAGTCTGAAAGTGTGTATAAAGCCATAAATCACTAAAATCTGGATAAGGTAAGCATCATGGAATGAAACAGGGACAATAAACTACAAAATAATTCACTTAGACTAGTGAAAATAGAATCTAAAAGAACTTTATTGCTCTGAGGAATAAAAGAGGAATTTGTCTCCACAAAATAACAAACAGGAATTGTAAAACAAGCACAGTGAATTATAAAAACTAGTGTTGACTATTAAAACTAAGTATAATGTGCAAAGGGACTCAGCTGAAGCTAGATGTGAAGAAAATTGCCTAGAAAACAACATAAAGGGTAACCTGGAAAATATAAATGAAAAGGTAAAAGACATGGAGAATCTTTCCAGACACTCTAACATCTATCTAATAAGAGTTCCAGAGGAAGAAAAGAGAAGGTATGCTATATTTGAATCAATAATGGCCAAGAATATTACCAAACTGAAGATAAAACCATAGGGTTAAAAGACTTCTTTTACTCATGGCAAAATTTATACACAAATAGGTAGCATATGTATTTTGATTAAAAATTAAAATCAGCACACATCACACTGAACTCAAAATATCAAGAATAAAGCAAAATTCCTAAAAGTTGCTTACTAAAGAGAAAATTTACCTATAAAGTATTTTTATACAGAAATTTCCACTAACATATTTTACAATAGAGAAGCTATATATGGAAGGAGGCAAATAGTCTGAGAAATAAACTTGGGATCTGTAATTATGTGTTTATTCATTCTGTAATTCAAGAGTAGGGGCAAAATAAAGATTTTTGCATACACTTGGGAATGTGAAACCATCATCTTGAGCAGAGACATGACTGACATTTTGAATGAAATTGCCCTATGTGTTGCCTAATACTAAGAGCACAGAAAGTTAATAATGTTTAAAAGAAGCAGAGTTACCAGATTTTCAAAATGTAATGAGTAAAAAAATAATGTAATGAGTAGTAAACCAGCAAAAACAGAAAAGAATTTTGTTAAATATACCAGTCATTATGCTTAATGGGAATATAGTGGATTTATCACCTAAAAGACAGACTGAGATTTGGTCTTAAAAGCAAACAATAAAATAGCTAAATCCTATTCATTAGAAATGGTTGAATAAAAAGAGTGTGAGTGTCATAATTTTGTAAGTAAATGTAAGCCAAAAGAAAGAGATGTCAATATCAAACATTACTAGTGTTGAGTGAAGTAAAACAAATAAAGGAAAATTTGTTGTAGGATAAAAATAAATTTAATGAGTATGAAATAAGCTAAAGAATTTTTATTTTTGGAGCAAGCAGAACCAAATTGCAGTAGTTTTAAAAGAGAATGAGAATACTTTACATTGAATCTTAAGAAAAAGATGAAAATTAGTGTTGAAATAATATCAGTAGCACAAATAGTTACCATGTTACTTGAGTAGATCAGATCATGTAATTTTTTTAAACTTTCCTGAGGAGTTAATGAAACTGCTACTTCATTAAACTAAGAAGTAGTAAATATTAGAATAATTGCTCTTTTTCCTTTCAAAAATGTCATGCAACATTATCGATGTTTTCACTTAAATAGTATTAAAAAGCCAATTAATTTTAGATAAGCTGAACTGGCATAGGATTTTGTTGTTCCATTTGATCAATTCATCTTTTATCAGTAGTCAGAAACCAGTGCAACAGTGTTTCCCTGAAAAGGGAACAACTTGATATTTTCAAAGAGAATTAACTGAAGTGGACAAGGAAAAAAGCATGGAAAACAGTTATGAGGCTCTTTCAATAATACAGGTCAGGGAGAGTGGGTATGGTTTGGACTACTGTCCTGGCTGACAAGGTGAGGAGAGGTGCTCAGTTGCAGATATATTGCAAAGGTAGGGCCCTTAGGACCTTCTGATGACTTATTTATGGAGCAATAGGGAAGATCATGAATTGGCCTATGCCTGAGTAATGATGGCTTAGTGAAATAGGAAAGAGTTGAGAAGTGCATGTTTGGGCTTTGTGAGGGGAACATGGAATGGAGGAGAGATACCAAGAGGTCTCATTTATATGTAGTAAAGAATTAGAATAAGTACTTGGTTCATAATTTTTCTGTTGCATGTACTTTTTGTGTTTGCTTAAGTTATCCAGAAAATTCTATCTTCACTTTATAAAAATTGCCTATCTTAATAAAACCACTAGGTAGGAGATATTCAAGAGAAAGAAGAGACTGTTTTAATGTAGCATGTAATTTTAAATAAGACAATCAGAATATCCTGGGAAATAGGAAAAAAAAACAGATAAATGTGTGAATTGTTTTGTGCTTCAGACATTATCATGAAGTTATCAGATTTATCATGATAAATATAATAAACTTCAATATCATGAAGTTATCATGTAGTTATCAGTTAGAATATACCTAACACTATTAAGCCTTATAGAGACACATTTTTGTTTATAGGTATTGTAAATAATATGAATAACCAAGATAAACTTTCTTATATCAACAAGCAGAGTTCTGAACTTATTTAATTTGTTATTCTCTGAAGTTATTTGTTTCTAAATCAGATATTGGTGATGATTAAGGAAGATAGGTTCCAGAATGTCCGACCCTCTTTAAAAATAGACTGTGTTAAATTCAGCCCAATTAGAACTGATAGAATAATCTATTGTCCTTTGGAATAGAAATAAGCTGACTAACACTCAGGAGTAAAGGGTCTGAACCTCTAGTTTTGTGAAGTGATAAACTGAAGAGAAACTATTGTTCTCTCCCAGAAAGTACTTTCCAAACAATGTTAGTCAGACAAAATTATTTGATCTCTTTCTTGATTAGAGTAAGCCTTCAAGTCAGAATAAAATTATTTTAATTTTCAATAGAACCATAATGTGACACATTAAGAAATAAGGGAATATTTTAAACTTTACATTTTCAGCAATCTGCCAGATAAAATGTAATAAGCATTTAGAATTAGCAAATTCAGTGAAGGAGCCTTATTTGCATCATCATCACTATATCCCCTACGTAAGCATAGTGCAATTAACCTGATGATTTTCCTACATGAATGTATAAATTGATAAAACCTTAAAAATCATGGTTTAGAAATTTTATATATTTCTTAACTAAGAGGGTACTGTGTTAGCATTCAGTGCTTCAAGTGTCATCTCATTTATATTTTTGATGGAAATTAGATTTTTAAATCACCTGACTTATTAAATGCTTTTATATCTTTTTCTTTGCTTTCAAAACATTACTGATAGTATTATACATAATTAAATTCATGAAATTTAGCAGTCATTAATGACAGCCCTAACCCTAATTCTCCTTTCCTCCTCCTCACAGGAGACTGATGACTCCCATTATGTACGCTGCACAGGATGGCTACCCTCAAGTGGTTGCTCTCCTGGTTGCACATGGAGCAGAAGTGAATGCCCAGGATGAGAATGGATATGCTGTAAGAAACACTTCTACAACATTTCTTTTAGTTTTTGCTTTTAACTTTATTATTACCTATAATCTACAAAAATAGATGTTTGGTTGTTTTTATTACAAAAAGAGTTCTAAGAAGTAATAATTAGAGAAAATTTAGGATATAATCACTGTTTGATGAAAAGCAGCAACAGATGAATGAGGAAAAAAGTAATCATTTGACTCTTATAGTCGTTATTCATGAAAAAATTATAATGTGTAAAGAAACCTGGACTCTGAATTTACATAAAGATTCCATTTTGTGGAAAACATTCTGGTGATTGGCATATAAATCATTTTGTTTCATAACATTGCTTAACTGTAAAATATTTGACTTTATAAAACAGTGAGCATTGCAGTCGGCTTTGCAATTATAGCATGGGAAGTATGTTACATTACAATGTGGGAAATATGTTTATGTTGTTGAGAAGGTTGCATCATTCTATAAATTAACCATTTTCTCTTTTTTTAATGTTTCATTAATACTGTTGAAAACAATTCCGATCTGTCTCATGTGCACTCCTTCTCTTTATGTAATCCTCTTTTCCTCCCCTTACAGGCATTAACATGGGCAGCTCATCAAGGTCATAAAAATGTAGTTTTGAAGTTGCTGGAACTTGGAGTTAATAAAATGCTACAAACCAAAGATGGAAAGACACAAAGTGAGATTGCAAAAATAAACAAACATCTTGAGGTATCATCTACCTAGATGTGGAAATGAGCTCAATCTCATCTTTCCACCACTCATCCTCAAGGAGGAGGCATGGGGTGTGTGCCACAGGGCTTTCTGTGTGCTCCCAGGGGAGTCCTTCACTATGAAAGACAGAGCTCCATCCTCCTGTCTAGACTGACTGGTCTCTTCTCTAAGATGCTGTGCTTTTAACACTGAACTCAGAGTGAGTGCTCCTCAGACAAAAATTCAGTTAAGGAGGCAGGGTCCCTGAGTTTCTATTCTTACTGACTCCATAACCCTGAGATAGCTGGGGTTCTGTATGCATATGAGAGGCAGTGTGGATGGATGGACCCTGTGCCTTGATGGAGACACCAGGTAAAGCAGGGTAAAGTCTCCCAGGAAATGTGTATAGGGAAAGTGGTCAAGAGCTGACTTCCCTGAAGCCCTGATCTCCCAGACACATTGTGGCTGACTCTTGAGTCACTCAGTTGGATGTCCAGGGCCACGTACTCAACAGTGACAGGACTCTTCTCAGGGGCTGGCCTGGTAATGCCACAGAGAGCATACGTCTTCTGCCCCAGGCACAAGAAGGAAAAGCAGTGAGCAAATACAGTGGTACAAGCGCTGCTGCTGCTGCTCATATTGTTTAGAACGTGGAGAGTCTGGTTCAGAGAGGTGCAGTGACCTTCCCATGGTGATATAGCTGCACAGGAAGCTACCTTAAAGATAGGAAGGCAGCAGGATGTCTCTGGGTACTGCCTGTAGGGTTTCTGTGACTGCTCTAACTTAGCATCCCTGGACACTCCAAACTTGACGTGGAGCAGCCTGAATCCCTTTCCTGATGTCCCAAACTGTATCTAGGATTCTCAGGGTGTCCCATGCAATGGCACAGGTGGAGCCTGTATTCTGTGACAAGGTGCTGGGTAGCTGTGCCGTGTAAGCCAGGATTTCAGGGAGGATCCCCATGCTCTGCCTGTGCTCACCACATACTGGGGACTGCACCCTGTGCCTCCCTGCTTCCAGCACCACCCTGTGAAGGCAGTGGTTCTGCCACCTGCACCACAGTCAGGAGTCTTTGAGACTTCCCTGGGAAGCATGCCTTCTCCAGAGCTAATGATGGGGCCCTGTGCTCAGGAAGGACTTATGTCAGACTTTACCCCAAGGGAGGTGGGAAACCTGGGCAAAGGCAAGGGAGCAGAGCCACTGGGAGCAGGGATTGGGCCCTGGTGAGCTCAAGGCAAGGATGAGCATTCCCTCTATGGGTTCCAGTTGCAGGCTGGTGGTGTCTGTGTTGTGGGGCACAGGTCCTGAGAGGAGCTGGAGACCTCAGTGCAGCTGCTGTGGAAGGATGAGGAGAAGTCTCAGGTGTATGCTCTGACCGCAATCTGGCCACCCCAGAGTAATATCTCAACCAGGATGCAACTGTCCCCCTTCACAGACCAGG
This sequence comes from Sciurus carolinensis, assembly GCF_902686445.1. Lineage (NCBI taxonomy): Eukaryota > Metazoa > Chordata > Mammalia > Rodentia > Sciuridae > Sciurus > Sciurus carolinensis. The sequence continues at coordinate 737,368 of NW_025920171.1, read as the reverse complement.
GTACTCAGTTTTAGGATGCCTGCCAGTCAACAGCAGCTTTGGTTCATGTCCAGCTCTCCTGACCCATTGGTCAGCAACAGCCCAGTCATCTCACTCTCCCCTAAACTCTCCAAACACAGATGCTTACATGGGCCTGGCAACTGACAGCATAGCTGGCCAGGACACTGACACACAAATCCAGGGCTGCTGGCTCTGCTGGCATAGTAGCAGGAACTCAGTGACCAGAAAGAACAACACACACAAGTGCAGACACACAGCATGTTCATGAAGACCTTCATGGCCATTCCAGCTTCACATTGGGAAACTGAAGCATGGCTTCACATTGTTCTTCAAGTTTTGAATATATGTTTTTCTGACTTTAATTGTGGTAACCACATGTCCTGGATCCAAATTGGGACATAAGGTCTGATCACAGGTTTCTCTACCCATGCTTATGATTTAAAAAGAAAAATCAGGAGGCTGAATATGAAGTGGAGCTGGTCACATGTACCACTCCCCACTACTCTTGGCAGGCTTGTTAGCCCACTGTTGATGGAAGTGAAACCAAGGCCCTGCAGCTTGAGTTCCATACATTTGTACTGTGTTGCCATTAGCCAGGTCCAAGGTTCTTTCCATTGATTCTCTTCCTCCTGTTTCTCCCCTGGAGCCCTGTCATGGGTCTTGGTCTACAGAGCTGGGAAGCACAGACCTGGGCCTGGGGGACCTTCCTCTTGGTCTAAGCAGGGCCCAGATCTGACTGCAGTGAGTACCTACAGAGCCCCAAATCCTGCCCTGGGGCTCTTCTTCCATAAGCCTAGGAGCAGGCACTTTCCCCATTTCACAAATGAGAAAAAGATTGAGCTTCAATGATTTACCCAATGTCTTCACCCCAAGTCCAAGATCCATCTGATATCTAATGAAGCAGACAGAGCCTGGATATTATCCAGAGATGGGACAGGGAAAGAGGGGACTTACCTATGTGATCAGGCTTGAAGCTTTGGTCCTCAGTGGGAGAGTGTATCTCACTTCCTCTAACAAGACCTTTTTGTGAAGGAAGAGCTGCAGGTGAGCAGCTAGGAGAGACAAAGTAAGGGTTCCCTGGGCTCCAGAGTTTATGGCTATTGTGGGCATTCCCACCTGCTTTCTCCATGGCCTACAGGATGGAGGAAAGTGAGCTCATGGGCACATATTCATCTCCAGAACCAGCTTCATCCAGATATCCAGAATCTGTTTCTTCTGGCTAAAGAGAGGACAATGAAGTAAATGGCCATTACTGACCAGAAGAAACAAGAAGGGGATGAAAATCTGTATTCAATTCAAGTTAGGCACCACTGTGTTGGCCACACTGTGATTGTGGAGACTTCAGCTAGGAAGGCAAAGAATAAATGGGAAGAGAGTTGGTGTGTGGGTTTCTTCCACATTTCCTGGGATCCATCATCATCAGGGGTAAGTCTAGTGTAAAATGCTCCTGGTGGTTACCTACCCCAGAGGCATGATGGACAGGGACATCCCTGACTGAAGATTGTATGGGATGAATAAACCTCCCACCGCACCATGCCATATCAGCCTCTCTTAGTTTAGCCATCACTTTTTAGTTTCCTACATTGACATAAGACTCTAGTCATTGCTTCATGTTCTGAGTATTCTGTCCTGTTAGACAGAATTGTCATTTCTTAAGACCCGCATCACCCTGTTTTCCAAACCGGTTCAGTGAGAGCACCATTTTCCACCTCATATCTAGGGAACATTTCTGCTAAGGGCATTTCCACTCTCCAAACCCCATTGTGCTCCCTGTTTTTACCATGAAAGTCCCTTTCTTCTCTTACATTACCAGATCAGTATTTTAAATTGTCCCAGAAAATGCTAGTACATTAAAAAACAAACTAAAATTCATTTTAAGACTCCAACCACTTGGCTGTTTTCCTTTTTTTCTTCTAATTTTCTCTGTACTATGTCACCATGCACTTATTCTGCCACCCAGCAGCACACAGTGCCTTGATACACCCACAGGAAGTTAAATATGAACATCAGCCACAGAACATTGATGGGTGTCCACCTCTGCCCTCTCTGCCATGTGCCTGAGTGACTTCACTGTGGTGCAAGTTTCCCCAGAGTTTGGAAAGTCCTTGCAAGCTTGGAGCTAAATTCAAAGTAGGTTGCAAGCTACAGAAAAGCAGGCTTGAGAAGGCAGCCTGTGCCTGCCTCCTTGTCTGATCCATAGATCAGGCTGCTGCTCTGGTAGGAACCACAGGGTGGGGCACTTGGTCAGTGCTCTGAAGACACTGGTATTATAAGTTAAAATCAAGAAGTCCTGTATTAGATTATTGAATACACAACATAATGTGAAGCACATGCTCTGCCTGTGCTCATCACAGACTGTGGACTGCACCCTCTGCCTCCCTGCTTCCAACACTGGCCTCAGCAACTTTGTAAGCCCTTAAGCAATTTAGAGAGACAATGTCTCAAAAAAAAACATGAAAAATGTCTATGGAATGTAGCTCTATGGTTAATCTCCCCTGGGTCAATTCATGGTACAATCAAATAAAATACCAGAACATAAAATGACATAACATCCCATAAAATAAACTCCAGATCCTCCATTGACCAGTCACAATTGAAGCCCCCAGTGACACATGAGACTTGTCCCATCTTCATAGACACTCTGGAGCAGGGACTCAGTCTTGTGCAGACATCTGTTTTCCAGTCCCACCTCCTACCTCAGCCTCCTAAACCTCTGGGAATCAGACACATGCTATTGTTTCTAGAGAAAACCTAGATTTTAAATGTCATTTACTTTTTTAAAATTATTGTAAACAAATGAGATACATGTTGTTTCTCTATTTGTACAAGGAGTCAAGGCATACCATTTGTGTAATCATAAATTTACATAGGGCAATGTTGTTTGATTCATTCTGTTTTTTTTCCCTACCCCCCACCCCTCCCACTCCTTTTTTCCCTCTATACAGTCCTTCCTTCCTCCATTCTTACCACCCTCCTTATCCCTAACCCTAAACCTAACCCTAAGCCTAATGCTAACCCCTCCCACCCCCCATTATATTTCATCATTTGCTTATCAGTAAGATCATTCGTCCTTTAGTTTTTTGAGATTGGCTTATCTCACTTAGCATGGTTCAGTTTCTGTTGTGTACAAATAACTTCTACCTCTGAATTATAAGAATTATTTAGACAATATTTACCTAGTAAAACTAACTTTCAGGTTTGAGAAAGAAATAAAATTCTTCCATGATAAACAAATGTTAAAATAATTTTCAAAGAGAAAACCTGTGCTACAGAACATTCTCAGCAAAATATTCCATGAGTAGGAAATGAAAACAACAATTTAGGTCAGCAAAGGGAGGAAGTACCCTAATTGCAAAAACAACAAAAAAGGAAAACCACAGCACATTAAACAGTAAAAATAATCCAAAATTACCAGAAATACAAATTGTATCTCAATAATAACCCTGAATGCTAATGGCCTAAGGTAATCAATCAAAAGGTATAGACTGGCAGATTGGAATAATAAGAAAGATCCAAAATATGCTGCCTTCAAGAGACTCATCTCATAGAAAAAGACATCCACATACTATAGTTGAAAGGATGGAAAAAAGCATACCATGCATATGGACTCAAGAAAATATGGGGGTTACTCAGGTAAAGTGGACTTCAAGTCAAAGTTAATCAGAAGGATGAAGAAGAATATTTCATACTGCTGGGAACCACCATTCAGTAAGTCATAACATTTTAAAATATTTATGTTCCAAATAACAGCACAACTATGTATATCAAAGACCACAACATGATAATTCTGGGTGAGTTCAACACACTGCTCTCACCACTGAATAGATATTACAAACAAAAACTGAACAAAGAAACTACACAACTCAATAACACAATCAATAACTTAACCTAACACGCACATATAGAATATTTCATTTGTCAATGTGCAAATACATTCTATTCTCAGCAACACATAGATTCTTCTCTAAAATAGAACATATATTATGCCACAAAGCAGCCCTTAGTAAATTCAAAAAATAGAAATACTAACTTGTGTTCCATTAGATCAAAAGTGAATGAAATTAGAAATCAATGAGAAAATAAAAAACAGAAACTACCCCAACATCTGGAGACTAAATAATATGCTACTTAATGAAGCATGGATAAAAGAAAATATACGGGAGGAGATAAAAAAATTATTAGGAGTAAATAAGAATGACAGTACAACATATCAAAATCTCTGGGACACTATGAAAGCATTACTAAGAGGAAAATTTACTGCATGCAGTGCATTAAAGGAAAGAATAAAAAGTCAACAACTAAATGACCTAACAGTACATCTTGAAGCCCTAGAAAAAGATGAGCACAATACCAAAAGTAGTAGAAATCAGGACATAATTAAAATGAAAGCTGAAATCAATGAAATTGAAACCAAAGGAACAATTCAAAAAATTGACAAAACAAAAATTAGGTTATTTGAAAAAGTAAACAAAATAGATAAACACTTAGCCACAGTAATGAAGAGATGGAGTTAGAAAATTTAAATTACAAAATTCATGAAGAAAAAGGAAATATCTCGACAAACACCATTGAAATATATAACATAATTAGAAGCTACTTAGAAAATCTATACTTCAACAAAATAGAAAATTTCAAAGACATCAAAAAACTTCTAGAGACATATGATCCTTCCATAGTGAATCAGGAGGACATACACAATTTAAAGAGATCAATTTCAAGCAATGAAATAGAAGAAGCCATCAAAAAGCTTACAAACCAAGAAAATCCTGGAATCAGACAGATTCTCAGCTGAGTTCTACAAGATCTTCAAAGAAGAATTTATACCAATACTCCTCAAAGTATTCCATGCAATATGGAGGAAACTCTTCCAAAGGTACAAACTATGAAGCCAGTATCACCCTGACACCAAAACCAGAAAAACACACATCAAGGAAATAAAATTTATCTGGTGAACATAGATACAAAAATTCTTAAGAAAATTCTGGAAAATCACATAAAAACTTATTAAGAAGATAATGCACCACAATCAAGTTGGGTTTATCCCAGGGATGAAAGGTTGTTTCAACATCTGGAAATCAATAAATGTAATTCATCACATCAATAGACTTAAGGTTATGAATCATATAATTATTTCAATTGGTGTAGAAAAAACATTCAATAAAGTACAACACCATTTTATGCTCAAAACACTAGAAAAAATAGAATAGTAGGAACATTCCTAAACGTTGTAAAGGTTATCTATGCTAAGCCCACAGACAACATCATTATTAATGGAGAAAAACCAAAACCATTCCCTTTAAAATATGGAAAAAGACATGGATGACCTTTTTTGCCACTTCTATTCAACATCATCCTTGAAACACTTGCCAGAGAAATTAGGCAGACCAAAGAAATTAAATGGATTCAAATAGGAAAAGAAGAACTCAAGGTATCACTATTTGCTGATGACATGATGCTATATTTAGAGGATCCATAAAACTCCACCAGAAGACTTCTAGAACTAGAATTTCTGAATACATAAATGAATTCAGCAAAACAGTAGGATATAAAATCACCACACAAAAGTCTAATGCATTTCTATTCATAAGTGATGAATATTCTGAAGGTGAAATTAGGAAAACTACTACATTCACAACAGCCTAAAAAAAAAAAAACACTTGGTAATAAAGCTAACAAAGAGATGAAAAATCTCTACAAAGATAACTACAGAACCCTACAGAAATAAATTTTAAAAAGCCAAGAGTCCCCATATTCTTGAGTAGGCAGAATTAGTATTGTCGAACTGACCATACATCCAAAGGCACTATGTATATTTAACACAATTCCAATTAAAATCTCAATGACATTCATCATAGAAATAGATAAAGTCATCATAAAATTCATCTGGAAGTAAAAAACACCAAGAATATCCAATGCAATCCTGGGTAGGAAGAGTGATGCAGAGGGTATCACAATACCAAACCTTAAACTCTACTATTGAGCAATAGTAACAAAAACTACATGGTATTGGCACCAAAATAGATAGGTAGACCAAAGGTACAAAATAGGAGAGACAGAGGAAAACCCACATAAGTACAGTTACCTCATACTAGATAAAGGTGCCAAAAAATTGCAAAGAAAAGATATCCTCTTCAACAAATGGTTTTGGGAAAACTGGAAATCCATATGCAGTAAAATGAAATTACACCTTTATCTCTTACCCTGAACAAAACTCAACTCAAAATGGATCAAGGACCTAGGAATTAGACCAGAGAATGTTCACCTAAATCATCATATTGGTTTAGGACCAGACTTTTTTAAAAAGGCACCCAGATCACAAGAAATAAAAGCAAGAATCAAAAAATGGGATGGATTCAAACTAAAAAGTGTTTTCTCAACAAAGTAAACAATCCATAAGGTGACAAAAGAGCCTACAGAGTGAGAGAAAATCTTTTCTACATGCACTTCAGATAGAGCACTAATATCCAAAATTTATATTAAAAAACTTACAAAACTTTATAACAAAAATATTAAAAACCCAATGAGTAAATGGGCTAAGGAACTGGGCAGACACTTCACAGAAGACATAGAGGTAATGTACAAATATATGAAAAAGTACACCTCATCTGTAGTAGTTAGAGAAATGTAATTAAAAGCTACCCTAAGATTTTAACTAACTCCTATTAGAATGGTAATTATCAGGAACACAGCTATAATAAATATTGATGTGGATGTGGGGAAAAAGTTGACTCATACATTGCTGGTGGGGTTAAAAACTGGTGCAGTCACTGTGGAAAGCAGTATGGAGATTCCTCAGAAAACTTGAAATGGACCCACCATTTGACCCAGCTTTCTCACTCCGTAGTTTATATCCAAAGTACTGAAAATCAGCATATTACAGTGACACAGTCACATCAATGTTTATAGCTGCTTGGTTCATGACAGTTAGATTGTGTAACCAATGTAGATTCTGTTCAATTGATGAATGGATAAAGAAACTGTGTTATATATACACAATGGAATACTACTCAGTCATAAAGAAGAATAAAATTTTGCATTTACTGGTAAATGGATGGATTTGGAGGATATAATGCTAAGTGAAATATGCCAATCCCCAAAAACCAATGACTGATTGTCTTATCTTATAAGTGTATGATGAGACATAAATGGGGGGACATGGGGGTAAGTAAAGAATGGAGGCACTTTATATTGTGTAGAGGATAATGGTGTGGGGGGTGGAGAAATAGTGGACTGAGACAGACACTATTACCCTATGTTCATGTATGATTACACAATTGGTGTGAGTCTACATTGTGTACGACCATAGAAACAATAGTTGTACCCCATTTGTTTACAGTGAATCAAAATTCAGTCTTTAAAAGTTATATATATATATATATATATATATATATATATATACTTTAAAAATATTGTCTTGTCATGGTATATTTGTCAATATTGATGTATCAATTTTGATTGGTCAATGTAGATTCATTCTTGTAGACCCACAGGGGTAAATTTGTCATTGACTACCCATTGGGGTTGATTTTACAGTATCAACTCTTTGGTGTATATTCACAAATATTGATTCATTGGTATAGATTTTTTCATATTGACTAAACTGAATAGATTCCTCAATACCAACTCAAATAGTTGGAATCATTGACATCAACTCAACTGGGAAGATTAATTGAAATCGACTCATCAGTCTAGATTTAGCTATACTGACACATTGTGGTAGATTAATTGATATCTACTCATTGGTGTAGATTTGTCAGTGTTGTCCCATCAGTGTAGATTAATTGATATCAACAAGAAGGTGTAGATTCATTGAAATAACTCTGGTTTAGATTGGTCAATAAAGCCTCAATGAGGTAGATTCATCAATATTAACCTTTCAGTTTTTATTCATCAATATTGACTTGACAGGGTAGATTTATTGATATCTACTCATTGGTGTAGATTAATTGACATATACTCACTGGCATACATCTATAGATAACAACCATAAGGGGTACATTTGTTATTAAACCATCAGTGTAAACTCACAAATATCTACTAGTTGGTGTAGATTAATTGATATTGACCTCTCAGGGTAGACTTGCCAGTATCTACTCTTCAGTGTAGATTCAGTGATATTGACCAATTTGGGGAAGATTGGTAAATATTGACCTGTCATGGGAGATTTGATGATATCAATTCCACTGAGTGAATTTATCAATTTTGACTCATTTTTAGAGTTTCATAGAGATTGACTCAACTGGTTACTTTCATTGATATTGATATGTTGATATTAATTTGTCAATGTTGATTTGTTGATATTGACCCATCAGGGTAGATCCTTCAATATTGAGTCTTCTGTGTATATTCATCAATATCAAACTGTTGAAATAGATTAATCAATATCAACTTTGTTGTAGATTTTTCAATATTGAATCATCAGGATAGATTTGACCCATCAGGTTTCATTCCTCAATATCAACTTTATTGGTTAGATTTATTAATATCAACTCTCTGATTAGATTCATCAAAATTAACTGATTCATTTTTTCACAATGTACTCATTGGAATAGATTTGTCTATATCAACCAATGAGGTTAGACTGTTGATAACCCTTTGGTGTAGATGCATAAAAATAGACTTGTCAGGGTAGATTACCCCTATGAACTCATTGAGATAGATTGTTTAATATTGAATCTTCTCATTAGATTCTTCAATATTGATCCATCTGTGTAGATTCATCAAAATTGACTCATCAGCATAGATTCACCAGCAGCAACAATTCAGTATAGATTCTTTGATATTGATGATTCTTTATTTGAAGATGTAGGTTCATTGATATAGAATTTATTAGATAGAGCCATTGATATTGAATTACCTATGTAGATTCATTGATGTAGATTCATCAGTTTGGATACATCATTGTAGACTCATCAAATTGGACTCAAAGTTTAGATTTGCCAATATTTATTCATCAGTGTGGTTTCATCTATATTGACTCTTCAGGGTAGATGTGTCAATATTGACTCTTTGAGATAGATTCCTCAACATTGATTTATCAGGGTAGATTCATCAATATTGACTGGACTGGGTAGACTTGTTGATATTAACTTGTCAGTGTAGATATGTTGATATTTATATGTTAATATAGACTGGTGTAGATATATAGACATTGACTCATTGATATTGATGCATCAACATTGATTCATTGATGTAGATTCACTAATATCAAACTATCAGTGTAGATTTGTCAATATTGACCCATTGGTGTAGATTCTTTGATATTGACTTGATAGTATAGATTTGTTGATATCAAATTGATGGTGTTGACTCACTAATATTGATTCCTCAGATAGATTTGTTGATATTGATTCATCAGTATAAATTCATCAATAGCAATCACCCAGGGTAGATTTATAGATATCAAATCAATGGTAGATTCATTGATATTAACCCATAAGTATAGATTAGTTGATATTGATTTGAAGACATGGATTCATCAATGTCAACCCTTCAGTGTAAATCAGTCAATAGAGATTCAATGAAGTATATTCATAAATATCAACTCAACAGGGTAGATTTGTAAATATCATCTGTCAGGGTAGATTTGTTGATAACAACCATAGGGGTAGATTCACATTGACATTGTCATGTCAGTGTGTGTTTGTCAATATTGACTCAATGGGATAGATTTGGTGATATCTACTCATTGGTGTTGATTCATCAATATCTGCTCATCATTGTAGATTCATCAATATCAGCCCATAGGGGTAGATTGATCAATATCAACACTTCAGTGAAGATTCATTAATATCTACTTGTTGGTGTAGATTAATTGATATCAACCATTAGTGGTAGATTCATCAATATTAAACAGTAAGGGTAGATTTGTTGATGTTCATACATCAATATTGATTTGTCACGTTAGATTCCTTGATATTGACCTGAAAAATGTAGATTTTTAAATATCAACTCTTCTGGTGTATTCATCAATACCCACCCATTGGTGTGGATTTTTTAATATCTATCCACTGGGGAAGATTCTCTGATATTTATCATCAGGATAAACTCATCCATATCATCCCATTGGAGTAGTAGCAGGAGTAATGGAACTGGTGAACCATTGTAATTGTCTAGCATAAGAGTTCCTCTATTCCCAGAAGATTTGTGACTGAGATCAAGGTTAGAACTGAAAGAACTCTTGCACAGAGCCTCCCAGTGCAGGGTTTTACCACAGCTGCTAAATATCCTGTGCCCTTGCACAGGTAAATTCCCAGGCACCAGTCTTGCCACAGTCATGAGATCATCAGAGACCCTCAATCTCAGTCACTGCTCTCCCATCCTGTCACCACTCTGCACAGAAATGTATTCATTTGGGGAGATTCATCTATATCAACTAATGGGGTTATATTTGTTGATTTCAACTTGATGGGTTAGATTTATCAATATTGATTTAATTGGTTTGATTGGTTAGATTTGTCAAAATCAATTCATTGGGGTAGATTCATTAATATCCACTTGCTAGTATAGACTCATCAATTTTGACCCACTGGGGTAATTAATCAATATTGATTTGATGGCATAAATTTATACATTTGGACCCATAGGAGTAGATTAATCAATATCAAATTGTAGGGGTAGATTTGTCCATATCAACACATCAGTGTAGATACATCACTATCAACTCGTTGAGTAGATTCATCCATATTGATATTGATGTGTTGATATTGATTCATTGATGTAGATTTGTCATTATTGACTCATCAGTATAGATTCAAAGATACTCATCAGGGTAGATTTGTTGATATTAATTCTTCAGTGTAGATTTATAGATATCAACCATTTGTGTTGACTTCTTGAAATTAGACCTATGGTGTAGATTCATCAATATTGACCTGTCAAGGTACATTTGTCAACATGGACCCATCAATGTAGTGTGGTCAGTTTTGACCCATTGGGTTATATTTGTTCATATTGACAAATTGGGTAGGTTTTTCATTATTGATATAAGCATGTAGATTCATAAATATTGACTTGTAGATTTTTCATTATCAATTTGTCATTATCAATGATAGGATGTAGATACATTGATGCCAACCTGTTGGGTAGATTTGTGGATATGAACTTGTTAGTGGAGATCCTCAATAGTGACCCTTTGATGTACAATAATCAATATCAATCCATCAAGCTAGATTCATTTGTATTGACCCTTTGAAGTATATTTGCCAATATTAATGCTTTGGTGCATATTCATTGTTATTGACTTGTCTGTGTAGATTCCTCCACACCAACCCATTGTGTTAGAACAGTCAATATCAACTTGATGGGATATATTCACTGATGTCAATCATCAGTGTTGATTCATTCATAATGATTCATTGGTGTAGATTCTTTGATATTGACCAATTGGAGCAGATTTATTAATATTGACTTTTCAGTGTAGACCATCCATATCAATACATTGGGTTAGATTCATCAATATCAACTTGATGGGGTAGATTCATTTACAATGACCTGTAGATGCTGATTCATCTATATTGACTCATCAGTGTAGATTTGTTGATATTGAACTATCCATGTTGATTCATCAGATATTGATTTGTCAGTATTGATTGATAGATGTAGCTTCATGTATATTGAACCATCAGGGTATATTCATCAATATCAACTCTTCTGGAAAGATTCATTGTTATTGACCTAAGGGTAGATTTGTTGATATTGACTCTTTGGTGTAGATTCATCAATATTGAATCCTTTGTTGTAGATTCTTCCATATTTAACCATTGGGGTAGATTCATCAAAATGGTTTCAATTGGGTAGGTTTTACAATGTCAACATATCAGTGTAGATTCTTTAATATTGACCCATTGGTCTAGATTCATTGATGTTGACTCAAAGGTGTAAATTCATCAATGTCACCTTATAGCTGCAGATTCATCAATATCTATCTGTCAGTGCAGATTCATCAATATTGACTCAAAGGTTTAGATTCATCAACATTGACACATTGGTGAAGAAACATCTGTGTGGACCATTCAGCATTGACATGTTGATAAAACCCATAGGCATAATTCATCAATATCAACTCATTGGTGTAGATTTGTTGATATCCACTTGTTGGGGTATATTGTTCAATAGTGATTTGCTGATATCAACTCTTCAAAGTAGATATGTCGATATTGACTTAATGGGGAAGGTTTGTCAATATCTACTCACCTGTGAGTAGATGGTCCAATTTGTCAAATTGGACCTTCAGTGTAGATTCATGGATTATGACTTGTCAGGTTAGATTCATTAATATCTACTAACTGGTGTAGATTTGTTGATATCAACACATTGAGGAAGATTCATCAATATTGACTCTTTGGGGTTTATTTGTTGATATTGGCACATTGATGTAGATTCATTGATATTGACTCAGGTATATTTGTTAATATCAACTCAGTGGGATGATTTGTTGATATCAATGGGTTGATTCATCAGTATAGATTTGTCAATATTGAATCAACAAGGTACATCATCATTATTGACTCACCATGATAGATTCTTGATATCCACAATTCTGTATAGTTTTGTCGATATCAACCCATTGTGCTAGATTCATCATTATCAACCAGTCATGGTAGATTCTCTGATATCAACTAAACTGAGTAGATCCATCAATATTGATTTGTTGAAATAAATTTGATGATGTAGATCCATCAATATTGAATAGTTTATGTATATTTGTTGATATTGATGTATCTGAGATTTGTTGATTTTGGCTCTTTAGTGGAGATTTGTAGATATCAACTTATAGGGGTAGATTCATCTTGATTTGTTAGTATGGATTTATGTGTTTTGATATCTACACTTCTGGGCATATTCATCTATATCTACCCTTCTCTTCAGTGTAGATTCATTTATAACAACCTGTCAGGATAGATTTGTCAATATTGACCCAACAGAATAGATCCATTAATATCAATGGTTTGGTGTAGATTCATTGATATCAATACTTTGGTGTACATTCATCAATATCAACTCATCAGGGTAGATTCATCAATATAAACCTATGTAGATTTGATGATAAAAAGTTGACTTGATTGATTTATCAATATTTACTCTTTCGTGGAGATTTGTAGATACCAACTTGTAGGGATAGATTTATCAATATTGATTTATTGATATGGATTCATCAGTGTAGATTCATTGATATCAATCCATTGGGAGATATTTGTTGGTATCTTCTCTTCTGGGTATATTTGTCAGTATCTACCTGTTGATGTAGATTCATCAATATTGACTAATTGTAGTTGATTCATCCATATCAACCCATTGTGCGGGGGCGTCCAGAATTCCATCCAGTGCTTCACAAAGATTCTCTGGAGGATGATTGCAAAGGCTCATCCTAAAAGGAATTGCCAGATGTTTTGCTCCAAAGCATGGTGTTTTCTCTGATAATATATGACTCATTTCAGTCTGAATGGATTGCTTAAGGGGACGAAGGGAATACAACAAAAATTCCAGAAAATATTACCTACAATCTGAAAAACAATGGGTCTTTACCACTAACAAAATTAAAAATAATTTTGCAACCGCACAATGAGTCCCTGAAAGCCTCTGCAGAAAATAGTTGTAGATCTGCCTTTGTCTCCAACAGACTGGTTAAATTTTAACAGTGGTTTTGTTCATGTATGGTGGTGAGGTAAGAGAATAAGGTTTCATAACATTCCTTCCTTCCTACAAAGAATATGTCACCCCTATAATAAACATTGGTACACAATTACAATTGGGACCACTGCCCTCCTGTACCCCTTAACTCAGCAATTCAGATATTAACCAGATGGACCTAGTAGAGATAGTCACATGAGATTACTTGTCTATTGTTTTAACCACAAGAATATTAAGAATAGTCTTAGGTCACATAGAGTTTAGATATTAAGGAAGTAAATATTGTATTAGTTTACCGAGGTAGTTAGATATTCTTAAAACAACTGTGAATAGGTAAGGATAATCTGTAAGGTTACTGTTTTCTCATAATTTTCTGTTCCTTGTTAAAAACAATTTCTGCCTATGCTTTGAAAACTTCTTTAATATTAACCACAAGATTGTCATTATAGCCTGAAGAAAAATGTATATAAACTCAGCCTTCCCCAGAATAAAGTGGGATTGATTGCACCAGAACTAGAGTCTGTGTCTTTCATTCTCCATCCATCGCCGACGCTGTCTCCCTGCGCCCTGTTTACCGGTGTGGAACCCATGAACTCCTGCTAGGGCTGGACCCTGGCACCATTGTATAGATTCATCTATTTTAACTATTCTGGGTACATTTATTGACATCACCCTTCATTGTAGATTCATCAAAATCAACATGTCAGTGTAGATGCATTGATATTGATTAGTCTATATAAATTTGTCAATATAGCTTTGTTGATATTAACTTGATAGGGTAGATTCATGAATATTGATTTATCATTGTAGATTCATTGGTATTGGCTTTTCTCCTTAACATGTACTTTTATAAATCCTTATTCTATTTATGTTAAATGTAATTCATCAAATTTAACTTATGGTATCCATCACATCCAAGATTTTAGATCAATCTACCTAACATTTTAAGTCATTATTTTTTGCTGAAGACACATTCTCTAAGAAATAGATATTAAACTTTAAACATTTTAGAGAAATCAACACTATACTGATTGCTTGACCACTTAGAGAAATGAATAGTTAAGTAAATTTAAAGACATCCTTACTTTTATCTATTTAGCCAATTTTAGTCATGTGAACTGAAAGGCATTTGGATCCATTTTATTGTAAATTTATTAATGCTTATTTTTTATATATATGCCAATTTTGGCATCATATACATAATATATAGACAAAAGCATATATATAGATACAACATACAATAAACAGGTATGCACACATATGCATAAAACTGAGATTAAACAAAGAATTTATAGTTTTTGATTCCCAGTTATGAAACAAAATAGCTTCAGATGTTTATTGCATAGAATGTCATATTTAACCACTGAGAAATTAAAATAAAACCTCTCATAAATTTTTATAAAACATGCATAGGACCTTTGCAGTTGGAGACATAAGGTGTAGAACCTACCATCCATGGGGAAGACTAAAATCAAAGGTTCATATGGGCTACTAATTCTCCAAGGTAGAAGATTTACTCTCATTTTCACCATTGTATATTCTCCATCCTTAGGTCTTTTCAAAAGGAATCTCTTCATTTCTAGTGTATTTATGAGTTAACTTTTGAATAATTGGACTCAGTAAAGACAGTAGAAGACATTAGGCAAGAAACTCCAGGAGCACAAAACAAGACCTACTGATGCAGGACCAAAGCTGAATTCACAAAAATACCCTGGAGTTCAGAAGAAGACAGAGACTTTGAAACATGACACAGTATGAAATATTACACAACTTGATCAGATTAGAATTAGTTCAGATATAAAAAAAATTCTGGGAGATCATGAGGTCCTCAGGAAACTCTTTGCAAAGACCATATGCACATATGGTACCCTTTTAATTTTTCCATACTGTGAATATCTGGAAAGAAAAATGCATGGAAATTAGTTAATTTCCTGACATTCTCAGGCCTGGTGCACATGGCCAATCCAGATTTTTTTTCTTTCTTCCTTTCTTTTCTTTCTTTCTTTCTTTCTTTCTTTCTTTCTTTCTTTCTTTCTTCTTTCTTTCTTTCTTTCTTTCTTTCTTTCTTTCTTTCTTTCTTTCTTTCTTTCATATCATTTTCTTTAGCCCTTAATGTAGAACTAACTCAAATAACAGAATTGCAGAGTATAGAAAAAGAGAAATCACTCTTTTACACCAACTTCAAGTTAAAAGTGACATCATATTTCCTGTGCTTTTGAATCAGTTATGGCATTAGGTGATGGAGCTTTCATTACATATGTATATTAGGCAGGCAGTTAAAAATAAGGGAATATAACATTTTGAACATGATACTAAGAAAACTTATACATAGCACAGTTTGACCATTTTTCTCCATTTTTGTAAAACCAGTTATTTTATAAGATAGGGTAATAATTTATGTTTTCCTTCAGAGACCATTTTTTTTCCATTCCCTGATGGTAATCAAGGCAGGCACAGGTGCAGAATAAACCTAGTTTTTTTTCTTAAAATTTGGGGAGGTGTTTTCAGAGAAGTGTAACCTTGCGTCCAATCTATGAGGTAGAGGGAAGACTAGGAGTATCTCCTGATATTCCCTATCTCCTGTGAACCAGAGTGTGGAAAGTGGTGACAGGGGATGGGAGAGCAGTGCTTGAGATTGAGGGTCACTGATGACCTCATGACTGTGGCATGTCTGGTGTTTTGGAATGTTTCTGTGAAATGGTAGAGGATGCTTAACTGCTGTGGCAATGCCCTTTATGAGCAGGCTCTCTGCAAGTATCCTATCAGCTCTGACCTTGATTTCAGGGACACAGCTCCTAGGAAGGAAGGAATTCTTATGCTAGTCAACCACAATGTTTTATCAACTCCACTTCTCCACTTCCTGCCTAACTTATAATAATTTTTAACAATAAATTTTCTTGAGAGCTACACAAATCTCCTAACACTGCAGTTTGAAACTGTGGCTTGCAACTACAGAAAAGCAACATAGGATGTCCTCGCTTCTGTAACTTCCTTGAATACAAAGAATAATGATTGTATAGTATTTAACCTGATAATGAGACATATACAAATAAAGATTGCTGGCATAACTCTTTAGATCTGCATCTCCATCAGAGAGCAGAGCTCCACCTGATCCCAGCTTAATCTTCAAGGTCTGTGTCTGTGAATATTTTCCATTCCCCCTTTGCCTGCTGACTGGACCTGGGAGTTTAGTTGCACTGGTTAAGACAGTTGGTGGCCCATATGGATCCAGATCCTGGGTAACTTTCTTCAACCAATAGAAGAGTGGACACTCCTGGAGGTGCACCTTATAAGTCAAAAAATGTCTCAAAGTTAAGGATTTTGGGGGAGTGAATCAGAGTCAGGTATAAAATATGGAAATTACAGGATCCAAAGAAAGGGATCATTATGTATCTGTCCTTAGAGTTCTGCAAAGAAGGAGCAATTGTTCAGTTAGACAAGTACAACTGTTAGAATTTTTAAAATTTACTACTAAAACTCTGTCCCATTGTTGGTGCAGTCTCAAAATGGCTTTATCAAGACTCCCTTCCTTAGAAAACTGGCAGAAAATGTTATGAGAATATGCTAATTGTTGCTTTTATTGTGTAGTCAGGGCTGGGGATTTACTATGTTATGGTTAGTCAATGCCAGAAACATTCTGATTCAGTGTATATACACATAGTCACAAACATTAACTTTGGAGTATGTGCATTTACCTTTATATAATGTGTGTTCATTGTGCCTTCTTTGTACTTTATGTAAATAGTCCTATAAAAAGGGCTATGACTGTGTTTACATCAGTTTATTCTGTGTTGTGACTAAAAGACATGACCACACCAATTATAAAGGAGGAAATTTTATTTGAGTGCTCACAGTTTCAGAGGTCTCAGTCCATGGAAAGCTGGCCCATTCTTTGGGCATTGAGTTGAGGTTAAATATCATGGCAGAAATATGTGGTGCAGGGAAGTGCCTAATATGAATGAAGCAGAAAGAGACACTCACTCACCAGATACGCAATGTATACAACAAACACATGCTTCCAATGAAACAACTCCTCCAGTAACACCCTTTCTCCCTTCAGTTACCACTCAATTAATCCCATCAGGGGATTAATTTATCAATTGGTTTGGAGGATAAGGAAGACTTCCTGAATATGTTAGGTGCTTCTCAAAGAAGTGTGGAGGAAGTGTCCCTAAAATGAGTTTGTACAGCACAGCACTTTCAAGGGTTTAGAAAGGTGTCTTAATTTAATTAGGGAGGGAATTTAGATGTGTAGGGAAGTGTGTTTCTGGTGAGTAGGAAAGTTTCTCTGAGTTGGAAAAGTAGCTTCTTTTAATTGTGTAGTGAGGTCTCTTTAAGTCATGTATAAGGGGCCTTCTGAAGGGTGTGGGAAGGCTCCTTTATGTATGTGGGGAGTGCCCACTGTTGTTAGTTGAAAAGGCTCACAGAGGTGCATATGATATGAGTAAGGAGAACACAGAGTTGTGATGGGAGATTTCTTTGAGTATAGTAGAGGGAATCTCTGTGATGTCAAGGGGGGTCAGTCAAAAAAATCATGAGAACTCTCAATTGTCTAGGTATAGCATTTGTAAGTAAATAGGGAGGGTTCTTTGATGAGCAGTGAGGTTGATCTGAGATGTTTGGTTAATGTTTGTTGAGATGTGTATGTAGGACTTGAAAAGGTGTATGGTGTGTACTCACTTAGCTCTGTAGGGTTTCCTTTCTGAAATGTGTAGGTACAGATTGCAATATGAGTAGCAAAGACTTTTTTATGTGTCAACAATTCACACTGATGTTTACAGGGTGGGCTCCTTGATATTTTTAGTGAGTGTCCTCTGGTCTGTGTAGTTTTTACTTTATGAGGTATTTAGGAGGATTTCAAAATGTTTGTCTGAGTGCTCTTTATGTTTCTGGGAAGGACCCCTGAGGTGATTTGGGAGGGCTCACAGAGTTACATAGGTATGGAGCTCCATAAATGATAGAAAAAAAGTCAGTGAGTTATTTCCAGAGGGCTGTTTGATTGAGTAGTGAAAGCTCATTGAATTGAGAGGAGAGGAAAAACTGATGTGGATGCAAGGGCAATATTAGTTGAGGGTTATGGTTGGGCATAGGGTAAGTGTTAGGTTCAGGATCAGGATTAGCATTTGTGGTGTAAAAAATGTCTTCATTTTGATTTGAAAGACTTCTCTGTGGTTTGTATTGAGGGCTCTCAAAAGTGCATAAATAGGCCCTCTGGTGCTTAGACTGAGCTTGTGGAGAAGTACAGTTAGTAGAGAGGGCTTCTAAAGCAGTATAGTTTGTACACACTGAGGTATGTAGGAATGACAGTGTGTGGCATGTAGGGACTGCTCTTGAGTTGAGTAGGGAAGACTTCCTTTAATGTGTATAGAGGGTACTCTTATTGTTGTATGAATGACTTTCAGACTTGTATTTTGTGAGATGAGTAAAGAGGGCTACATGAGGAGTGTAGCACAGTTCTGTTATGTGTGTCAGAGGTCTCTCAGAAGTGTGTGGGAGGATCCTCTAAGAAGGATTTTGATGGTTCACCCAGGTGCATAGGGAATGTATACTCAGATGAGTAGAAAAGACTCACTTGTGTTTGGAAGGCCATTTAAAGTGAGTAGTGAGAGCTCTGTGAGATAAGTATGGAGGACAAAATGACATAGAAATGAGGGACTTATGAGCTGTTGATTTGGTGATCTACATTGTATGTAGGTAGAACTACCCAATATAAGCAGGTAGGGTTCTGTGAGATTTTTAGTGTAGATTCTTTGAGGCCTAAAAGTAGGGGTCATTGAAATACTTAGGGACAGAACTCTGAAATGAGTAGGAAGCTCTTTCAGAAGTATCTAGATAGGTTCCTATCAAGGTGTGCAGAGGGATATGAGAGAGGTGTAGGAAGGCTTTATGACTGATTAGAAAGGCTATCTCAGTTGTGTAGGGAGGGTCCTCTCATGGCAACAGTGAGATATATCTAATATGAGTAGGGAGAACACACTGAAGTGTGATGAGAGTGTTTATTGAGGATAGTGGATGGAATTGGAGGCATTTTAGAAGGGCACTTAAAGGAATATCTGAGGTTTTTACTTATGATGTCTGGAGGTGAATAGGGAGGGTATTTTGCTGGCAAATGAGAGTTATTTAGTAGATTGTAGGTAGAGTTTTTTTTAGGTTTGTTTAAAGGGCATTTTAAGGTTTGTATGGAAGTCTCTCTGAGATTTGTAGGGAGGACTCTTGATTGGGGTGTATACGGATGGTGCTCTTAGGTGAGTATTAAGAACTCCCAAGTTGTGTAGGAATGTCCCCCTAATGTGAATAAGAAGAGATCTCTGAAATAAATTGTGTGGATTAACTGAGGTTTTAAAGGAAAGCTCTATGAAGTTGGTTGTAGGCCAACTGAATTTTAAAAGTAGGGCATTGTGAGGTGTGCAGAAAAGTGCTGTGTGGTGTTTAGTGACAGTTCTCTGAGATGTGTAGGAATTGCTCAATGAGGTGTGTGGGAAGTATTTCTGAAATGTGTATGGAAGGCCCTCTGAGGCATAAGGGCACCTGTTGTGAGCAGGGAGGGCTTTCTAAGTTGTTTAGGAAGGTGTCTGTAACATGTGTAGGTAGGGTACTCTGAGGTATGGACAGAGGTACTCCTGAAGTTTGTAGTTAGGTGCTCTGATATGTGTTGGGAGGTATCAGTTGTGCAGCAGAAATCTCTGTGGGTGTAAACGACTTTTGTCTGAATAGGAGTGCTATCTGGTTTGTGTACCAGGGTCCTTTGATGTTAATAGTGAGATCCATCTGAAATGAATAGGGAGAATACACTGAGGTATGATGGGAGTGTTCTTTGAGGACACTACAGGGGATTTCAATGCTATTTAGGAAGGCCAATACAAGGAGTATCACAAGTAGTCTTTGAGTTGTGTAGGTACAGCACTCAGAAGTAATTAGGGAGGACTTTTTGGTATGTAGTGAGATCTATCTGAGATGTGTAGGTAGTGTTTGCTAAGGCGTTTAGCAAAGGCATTCTGAAATTTGAATTAACATTTCTCTGGAATCTCTAAGGAGTACACTTTGGGTTGTATGAAGAGGGCTTTCTTTATCATTTAGGTGTTGCTCAACAACGTGTTGAGGAAGCATCCCTAAGGTGTGTGTGTATGGCACTTATAAGTATGTATAATGGGCTCTTGATTTAAATAGGGAGGGATTACTTAGATGTGTAGCGAGGTGTGTTTTAAGTGTGGAGGAAAGGTTCTCTTGGTTCTCTTCATTGCATAGGAGGTCTTTCTGAGGTATGTAGGGAGGGCCCATTGATTGTTGTAGGAGGGCCCCTTGATGTGTGGGAGGGTCCCCTGAAGAGAGTTGAAAAGGTTCACAGATGTGCATAGGGATGGTGCTCTTTGCTGGGTAGAAAAACCTCAGTAAATTGTTAACAGACAAACTTTTGAGGTAAGTATTGAGAGCACTGTGAGATCAGTATGGAAGACAAACTGATATAAAAGGGAAAGAACTATAAATTTTGTGTTAGAGTTGGGGTGTGGCTTACAGTTTTGAGTCAGGATCCATATTTTGCTCAGTGTCAGTGTCAGGGACAGCCCTCTGTGGTATGTAGGGAGGACTAAGGTTATGGTTAGGATTAGGGTTATGTTAAAGGGTCATGGTCAGTATTTTCAGTATATAAAGAATGACTCAGTGATGAGTTGAAAGGACTCTGAGGTGTGTATTGAAACTTTCTAAGGTGAGTAGACAGGCTCTCTGTTGTGCTTAAAGAAGGCTTGCCAAGAAAAATAGTTAGTAGGGAGTTCTTGGAAAGGTGTATATTTTGTACCTAGTGAGGTATATAGACATGCCTCACTGATGTGTGTAGGGATAGTTCTCTGAGGTATTTAGGGACTGCACTTAATGTGGGTAGGGAGGGCTACCTTTGAAGTGTATGAGGGTAAACTCAGATGTATAGGGAATGCCCTCTGTGGTTGGTAGCATGTGGCCTGTGAACTGTGTAAAGAGGGCTCTATGAGGAGTGTAGGAGCATTCCATGATGTGTGTCATAGGACAATTTAATGTGTATGGATGTGTCACTGATGTGAGTTGAAAGGGCACACAGTAGTGCAGAGGAAAGGTGCTTTGTGATGTGTAGGAAGGGTTCAGTGAGTTGTGTTTGTAGGACCTTTTGAGGGAAGAAGTGAGATCTCTAAGAAATGAGTAGGGAGGGCAAACTGATGTAGATGGGAGAAAACTATGAGGTTAGGGTGTGGGTTGTGGTTAGGTCTAGGGTTTAGGGTCAAGGTCATGATCATGGTCAGTATTCTGGTCAGAGAGGGCCCTCTATTTTATGTAGGGAGAGCTTGGGGTTAGAGTTAAGGTTAGGTTTCAGGTTAGATTCAGGATCAGGATCAATATTTGTGGTGTACATAGAAGGTCTATGTAAAAACTCAAAAGTGTTCTCTGAGATGTATGTTGAAGGCTCCTTGAGGTGTATAGATAGGCTAATATGAGGTATTCAGAGAGAACTTGCAAAGAATTATTGTTAGCAAAAGGGGTTTTAAAACAAGTATAATTTGTATTCAGTGAGGTATGTACAGATGTTTCTTTGAGCTTTGTAGAGATTGCTTTGAGGTAATTAGGGAGAACTTTTATTTATGTGCATGGAGTAGGCTCTAAGGTGTGTAAGGAGGGCTCTCTGAGGTTAGTAGTGCATGGTCTTTGAGCTGTGTAGAGTACACTATGGGGTGTGTAGGAGAACTCTATGACATGTCAGAGGACTATTAGACATGTGTGGGAGGTTCAGCTTTGAGGGGTTTAGAGGCTCACAGAGGTCTATACAGAGTGTTTACTGAAATGAGTTGAAAGAACTTTAGTGAGTTGTCCTCAGAGAACCATTTAAGGCAAGCAGAGAGAGTTCTATAAGATGAGTATGGAGGACAATTTAATATAGAAAGTGAGGCATTATTAGGTGTGGAGTGAAGTACCTCTTTGTTGTGTAGATAGGATTCACTGAGATGAGAAAGGAGGGCTCTCTGAGTTTGTTGTGTATGTTCCCTGATGTTTTTAGTGAGGACTCATTGAAATGCATAGGGCACACTGATATGTGAAGGGAAGTCTCTCGGGGTGTGTAGGGTGGTCCCTATTAGGTGTGCAAAAGAATCTATGAGGGGTGTAAGAGGGCTTTACATCTGAGGAGAATTGCTGTCTCAGATGTGTAGGGAAGGCCCTCTGAAGTGAATAATGTGATATCTTTGATCTGAGTATGAAGAACATACTAAAATTTGATGGGAAGATCCTTTGAAGATAGTATAGGGAATCTCTGAGGTGTTTTTATAGTCCACTCAATGGAGAATCAAGAGGACTCTGAGTTTTGTAGTTTTGGTCTTTGGCAGTGAATAGAGAGGGTTTTTTCATGAATAGTGCAGGCTACCTGAGATGCACAGGTAGCAATTTTTGAGGTTTGAGGTTTGATTAAATGGCATTCTGTGGTTTGTATGGAAGCCTTTCTGAGATTTGTAAAGAGGATAGTTGAATGGGGTGTTTAGGGAGTGTCCTCTTTTGTAAGAGGTATGTACTCTCTGAGGGGTGTAGATATGTATTTCTAAGGTGAGTAATGGAAGAATTCTGATGTGAATAAGGAGGACAAACAGGTTTGAAAGGAGGACTCTTTGAGTGTGTAACAGAGTCCTCTGAATTGTACAAGTAGTGTAGAAAGGTGGAGTGTAGTATTTGGCAATTGATCTTCCAGTTCTGTAGGGATTGCTAAATGATGTGTGTAGTATGGACTTCTATGGTGTGAATGTATGACCCTCTGTTGTGTAACAAGTGTGCTTAATATGAGTGTGGAGGGCTTTCTGAGATGTGGTGGAAGGTGACTGTGAGGTCTGTAGGAAGGGAAGGGCTCTCTGAGGTTTGTTGTGTGGGCTCTCTGAAGTGTGAAGAGAAATCTCCATTAGGTGTACAGAAGCTATCTATGAGGTGTGAAAAATGACTGTTTCCCATGCAAGAGTGCTATCTCAGTTGTGTATTGAGGGCCCTGTGAAGTAAATACAGAGATCCATCTGATATAAGCAAGGAGAACACCCTATGGTGTAAGGTTTCTTTTAGGATAGTAGCTGAAATCTCTGAGGTGTTTATGTAAGGCAATTGGAGGTGAGTAGGGAGAGTTTTTGGTGAATATTGAGGTCTATCTGAGATATGTGGGTAGGGTTTGCTGAGGTGTTTAGCCCAAGCATTCTGAGGTTTGAATTAACATTTCTCTGACATTTTTAGGGATTATTCTCTGGGGAATATAAGGAGGGATTTCTGAGTTGTTTAGGGTTTGCTCAATGAAGTGTGGAGGGCATGTCTGAAAGGTGTGTACAGATGGGATTTAGAGTTGTGTAGGAAGGTTTCTTAATGTGAGTAGGGAGGAAATCCTTAGATGTATAGGGAGGTATGTTAGAGGAAATTTGTATGAAATTTCTCCAAGGTGTGAAAGTGGTTTCTTTTCATTGTATAAGGAGTGCTGTATGATATATTGTGGGAGAGGTCTCTGAGGGGTGTAGGAGGGCTTTATGAGGTTCATAGTAGGGCTAATTGACATGAGTGTGAGTACTCAATTAAGGAAGAAGGGATATTTTTGGTGTATATGGAAGGCCAGTCAAAAGGGATTTCTTAAGAGTGTAGTAAGTGTTTTATGAAGTTAATAGAAAGGCTCACTTCAGTGTTTAGAAGGGCTTGAAAAGGAGTATTGTATGTACTCACTTATTTGTCTAGGGATATGTCTATTTCAGTTGTGTAGAGACTTCTCTTGAGACATATAGTAAGGACATTTTTCAATGTGTCAGGAGGGCACTCAGATGTGTAGGGAGGCTTCTGTGATTTTTGTATGGAGATGATTCTGAGCTAAGAATGGAGGCTTACTGTTAGGTTTAAGGTTAGTTTTTGAGGTTAGGGCTTGGATTATGGTTATATTTAGCATTAGTATTAGAATTAGGGGGTTAGTGTCAGAGTTAGAGGGTTAAGATTTGGTTCAGTGTTGGTGTTAGGATCCAAATGAGTATTTGCATTGTAATGGGAAGGCCTTTGTCGTGTGTTGAAATGGCTTTCTGAATTTGTTGTAAGTGCTCTCTGTGGTATATTATGAGGGTTTCCTGAGGTGAATACAGAGGCTTGCTGAGGTGATTAGGGAAGACTTCCAAAAAACCATACTGAGTACTCACCGAGGTCTGTAACGATGTCCCTCTGAGGTATGTAGGGACAGTTCTTTGGATGTTTACTGACAGTATTCTTTGATGTGTCAGAGGGAACTAATGTGTGTACAGAGGGCCCTCTGAGGTTTGTAGGGAGTGGCCTCTGAGCTGCATAGGCAGGGTACTATTATGTGTGTCAGAGGGCTCCTTTACACATGTGGAAGTGCCCCCTGAGATGAGTTCAGAGAATTCACAAAGGTGAATCAGGGAGGTGCTCTGTAAAGTGTAGAAAGGACTCACTGAATTGAGTTTCAAGGGCCACTTGAGATGAGCAGTCAGAGATTTGTGAGATAAGTAGGGAGAACAAACTGATGAATGAGGAAAGGCACTATTATGTTAGGCTTAGGGTCAGGATTTAGGGTCAGGTTGAAGTTCATGGTCAATATCTGTCAGGGAGGGCTCCATGGTATGTAAGGAGGGCAGAGGTTGAGGCTTAAATTAGGGTTAGTGTCAAGCTCTAAGTTAGGTTCAGTATTTGCAATGTATAGGGAAAGCCTCTGTGGTGAACCTAAAGGATTCAATGAGATGTATATTGAGGACTTTCTGTCATCAGTAGATAGACTCTGTGAGGTGTTTATAGTGCACTTGCAAAGAATTAAATAGAACTAAATAAATAGTTCTAATTAGTAGAACTGACTTGCAAAGGAATATAATTTGTATATACTGAGATATGTAAGGACATCCCTCTGAAGTGTGTAGGAAATGCATTTGAGATAAGTAGGACCAGCTTTCTTTGATGTATAGGAGGGCACTCAGATTATTTGGGAGGTTCTTCAGGTTGGTAGTATATGACTTTGGAGGGAGGGAACTATGACATGTGTAGCTCTACAAATTGTTTGAGATTTCCTACTGGTGTGTGGCAGAGTTTCCTCAGGTGAGCTTGGAGGGCTCACGGAGGTGCATAGGAAGGGTGTTCTATGAAATGTAGAAAGGGCTTAATGTGTAGTGTTTGGCGATTTAAGGTAAGGCACGAGAACTCTGTAACAAAAGTAGGGAGAAAAAACTGATGTAGAAGGTTCTATGTGGTTAAGGTTAAGGTTAGCAATAGCATTAGTAATATGTCAAGGTCAGGATCATGGTCATCGTCAATGTCAGCAAGGGCTCTCTGTGGTATGTATAGTGGGCTTAGTGTTAGGGTTAGAGTTAGTGTTGGGTTGTGGGTTGAGGTCAGTATTTTCAATGCATACGGAAGGCCTCTCTTGTGAATTGAAAGGGCTCCCTTAGGCATGTATTAAGGGCTTTATGAGGTGAGTAGATGGGCTTTCTGAGGGATATAGAGAGTACTTGAAATGAAGTGTAGTTAGTAAACAGGGCTTTTAAGGGAATCTAATTTGTACTTGCTGAAGTGTGTAGGAAAGTCTCTCTGAGGTGTGTAGAGTCTGCTGTTGAGGTAAGTAGGAAGGGCTTTCTTTGATATGAATGAAGTTTACTTTGAGGTATGTAGAGAGGACTCTGAGATTGGTAGATTGCAGTCTCTGATCTGTTTAGAGAAACTTGTATAAGGTCTTTAGAAGAAATCTTTGACATGTGTCAGAGTCTTACAATGTTTGTGGGTGGTCCTTCTGAGATGAATTGGGAGGGATCACTCAGCACTATAAAGAATGTGTACTGAGATGAATAGAAAGAACTCAGCGAGTTGTTTCTGGAGGGACTCTAGCTGAGTAGTGAGAGCTCTGTAAGAGAATTAGGGAGAAAAAAATTGATATAGAAGGGAGAATCTTATAAAGTGTGAAGGGGGGCCTATGTAACATGTAGGTCAGACTTGCTGAAATGTGTAGGAAAGACTCTCTGTGATTTGTAGTGTAGGTTCTCTGAGGTGTAGAGTGACAGCTCACTTAAATGCATAAGAAAGGCATTCTGATGTGTGTATGAGGGCTCTCACAGGTATGTAGGTAGCTTTCTATTAGATATGCCAACGAATATATGGGGGTACAATTGGGCATTATGACTGGAGATGTTAACACAGTTGTGGAGGGAGGACCCCTTGAAGTGAATAGTGAGATCTCTCTGATATGTTTAGGGAGAACACACTGTGTTTGGTGGAAGGGTTTTTTGAGGAGAGTATAAGAAATATCTGAAATGATTGTGAGGGCTTTCAATGGAGAATGATGGGGCTCTGTTATGTGTGTATATGCAGTACCCACAGATGAGTAGGGGGCATTTTGGATAGAAATGAGTTCTATCTGTGCTGTGTTTGTAGCACTTGTCAAAGTGTGTAGCATGGTCATTCTGAAGTTTGAATTAACAACTCTCTGGTGTTTACAGGGAGTGTTTGCTGGGATGTATATGGAGAACTATCTGAGCTGTTTTGGTGTTGCTCAAAAAAGGGTGGAGGAAGCATCCCTAAGCTGTTTATGGATGGCACTTTGAGGTGTGTAGAAAGGACTCTTGATGTGAGTAGGGTGGGATTACATAGATGTGTAGGGGAATGAGTTTGTGATGTGTAGCAAATGTTCTCTGGGGTGTTAAAACAGGTTTTCTTTGTGTAGGGAGGTCCCTCTGATGTATGTAGGGAGGGGATTCTGAAAGGTGTAGGGGGGATTTATAAAGTTTGTCAGTGGTCTTCTTGCTATGAGAGGGATGTCTCACATAACTGAATAAATAGGGTTTTTGCAGTTTATAGAAAAGACCTCTGAGGTGAGTGGAAAGAGCTCTCTGAGATGTGTAGTGAGTGCTCACTGAGGTGAATAGAAATTCTATCTGAGGTGTTTAAAGAGCACCACATAGAAGTATAATTAGTACAAAAGTCTTGTATAGGAATATCATTTGTACTCAGTAAGGTATATATGAATTTCTACCTTAGGTTTTCTACACAAGTAAGTACTACTCTTGATATAAGGATGGTTTCCATTGATATTTTTGGAGCATAATATGATGTGTGTAGAGCAGGGTCTCTAAGATTGGTAGTGTGCAGCTGCTGAGCTGTGTAAAGAGGTGTGTATGAATTTTATAAGAGGGCTATATGAAGCTTATCCTAGGGCTCCTTTTTGTCTGTGAGAGGACCCCCTGAAGTGAGTTGGAATGGCTCACAGCATTGCACAGGGTGTGTGCACTGGAAATTGTAGAAAGAACTCAGTGAACTGTGTTTGGAGGGCCATTTGAGGTGAGTAGTAAGAGTTTGGTTAGATGAGTAGGGAGAAAAAACTGATGTAGAAGGGAGAGCACTATGAGGTTAGGATTAGGTTAGGCCTAAGGTTAAGGTTTAGTGTCAGGGTCAAGTCATGGTCAGTTTCAGGATCAGAGAGGACTCTGTGGCATCTAGGGAGAACTTAGGTTTATTCTTAGGGTTAAGGTTAGGTTCAGAGTAAGAGTCAGTGTTTGTGGTATATAGGAATGTCCATGGTGGAGAGTAAAAATTGTTCTCTGAGGTGTGTACATTGAGACCTCTGTGAAGTGAATATATAGGCTCTTTGAGGTATTTATAGAGGGCTTGCAAAGAAACATTGTTTCTTCTTGCAAAGAAGTATGGTTTTACTCACCGAGTTATGTAGGGACTCCTCTGATGTGTGTAGGAACTGCTCTAGATTTGAGTATGGAGGGTACACTTTGTTGTATATGAAGATTAAACTGATGTGTGTAGAGAAGGCTCTCTGAGGTTGGTAGCATGTGGCCTCTTAGCTGTGTTTTGTGGTCTTTAGGAGGTGTGTAGGATGGTTCTATGATGTGTGTTAGAAAGCTACAAGAAGTGTGTTTGAGGGTCCTTTCAGTTGAGTTGGGAGGGCTGACTCAGGTGTATAGATAGGGTGCATTGAGATGAGTAGAAAGGGTTTAGTTAGTTGTGTTTGTATGGTTTTTTGATGTGAGTAGTGAAAGCTCTGTTAGATAAGTAAGGAGGAGAAATTGATGTAGAAGGGAGGGTCCCTTAAAGTTGGGAATGGGCATCTATATGGTCTGAAGTTAGGAATCATGGAGATGAGTAGGCTGGACTCTGAGCTTTGCCATGTAGGTTAACTGAGATGTGTAGTGAGGGCTAATTAAAATTCAGAGGGATAGCACTTTGATGTGCATTTGGAGGGCTCATGGAGTTGTATATGGAAGTATATATTAGGTGGGCAGAGAGATCTATGAGGGCTGTAGGAGGCCTGTTTGACATAGTAGAAAGGCTATCTCAGTTATGTAGGGAGGGACTTCTAGAGTGAGTAGTGAGATCTCTGATATGAGTAGGAAGAATAAATTCAGGTGCAGTGAGAGGAATATTTGAGGATAGAAGAGAGTAACTGTGAGGTGTTTTGGTAGAATACTCAGAAGAGTACTTTGGGGGTTCTTTTAAGTTTGTAGATTTGACCCTTGAAGGTAAATGGAGGGTTTTTTGATTAGTTTTGAGGGGAACAATAGATGTGTAGGTAGGGTTTTAAAATGTTTGTTGAAATGGCATTCTGAGGTTTGTATAGGAGCCTCTCTTTGATTTGTAGGGAGAACTGTTGAATGAGATGTATAAGGTGAGTGCTCACTGGTAAAAATTAAGTTAACTGAGGTGTGTATTTGTGGACATCATGGTGAGTGAGGAGAAATCTCTGAGATAAATGAGGACAGACTGAAGTGTGAAAGAAGGGCTCTAAGAAGTGTATAATAGGGCCCTCTGAATAGTGAAATTATGGCATTCTGAGGTGTGTAGAGACATGGTGTGTGGTGTTTAGCAATGGTTCTCTGGTCCCAACATTGATACAGTGATTGATAAATAATGTGTGTAGGAAATGTGTCTAAGTTGTGTATGGATGGCCCTCTGAATTCTGTAGAAAGGGCACTTAATTATGAGTAGTTAGGGCTCTGAGCTGTGTGAAGAGATGACTGCTATGTCTGTAGGAAGTGTTCACTGAAATATGAAGGGAAGGTTCTCTGAGATTTGTAGGTGATTTGAGGTGTGTAGGGAGGCCTCTATTAAGTGTGCAGGAGGAATCTATGAAGAGTGTAGAAGGGCTTTTGTCTGCATAGGAGTGCTCTCTGTTGTGTAGTTAGGACCCTCAGAAATGAATAATAAAATCTATCTGATATGATTAGGTAGAACACAATGAGATATAATGGGAGTATTCTTTGAGTATAATAAGGGGAATCCCTACATTGTTTAGGAAGGCCACTTAACAGTGTATCCAGAGTCTTCTCTGAGTTGTGACAGGCCAACCCACAGAGGTGAGTAGAGAGAGAATTTGGTGAGTAGTAAGTGGTATCTGAGATGTGTAGTAGGGTGTGTTGTTGTTTACAGCATTGAATTCTGAGGTTTGAAATAACATCTCACTGGAATTTATAGGGAGTACTCTCTGGGGTGTATAGAAAAGTCTTTCTGAGTTGTATAAGTGTTGCTCAATAAAGTGTGGAGGCAATGTCCCTATGGGGTATATGAATGGGAATTTGAGGTGTATAGAAAAAGCTCTTGGTATTAGTAGGGAGTCATTTATTAGACATGTAGGAAAGTGAGTTGGAGGTGTGAAGAAAAGATTTTCTGAGGTGTTCAGTGGGTTCTCATTTTTATGTAGGGTGTGCTCTCTGATATGTAGGGAGGGCCCTCTGAAGGGTGTATTTTTTTATGAGGTTTGTAGGAAGGTTTATTGATGAGAGTGTAAGTGTTCACTTAAGTGAACAGAAAGGATATTTGCATGTATAGGAAAGGTCTCTGTGGTGAGTCAAAAGTTTGAAGTGTGTATTGCAGACTCTCTGAGATGTAAGTAGAAAGGCTCTCTAAGGTGTTTAGAGAAGAATTGATAAGTATAGTTACTAGGGCTTGTAAAGTACTAGTTTGTACTCACTCAAATATGCAGTTATGTCTCTCTGAGGTGTGGAGGGAATGATGTAAATGGCACTCTTTTAAAGGATAGTATCACAGCTTGATCAACATCAAATTCAATGAGTCACAAATATGAGACACAAATATAAACACACACAGACAAATACTTCTGAGGTCTGGTGCTATCTAAATGGGAATCTGAGTGGAGGGCTACACTCTACTCACTTCCAATGGCCTGTCCTCTTTCACCTCTGGTCTTCTTGGGAAATATCAGAGTTGTTGGCACCAACATTGATACAGAGCTTCCAATCTTGGGAAAGGTCCCTACTAGAGACTTTCCTGAGAAATAAACATTCAAAGATGAGTAGACAAAAAGAACTCATGACTCTCAACTTGCTGTCTCAACACAAGTGAGCAGGATGGGAGTTTATCTGGATTGTGGGTGCCTAGATACTAGGGTTCCAAGTTCTGTGTGTTCTACTGCCAAGGAAGTGAGGTCACTTCCTTGGGGACTCCATAACCAAAGACCTTTCTCACACAAGATTTTTCTAATGGCCCACTGAGATGCAAGTTCCTCCCATCTTCCCTTGACATATACACAAGTGGACATGGTTACACCAACACACCCTGAATCTGGTCCCCAGACAATACAAGGTGTAGCCAACTCACCTGGTTTGGAGAGACAGTTTGAATCAGACCCATTTCCTCCTTTTGGTTATGTGGGTGGTCCTGAAGAAGGCATTATGCCTTACAAAGCCTGAATAATTTTGCCATTTATTTCCCTGGGATTATTCTATCATGCTTTTGAAGTTGTCATCAGGTGTATAAGACCATTTATATATGTACTCCTTGGGAACTCTAACGTTTGAGTCATGTGTCTTTAATGCACCAACATACAGAAAGCAACACAGAAAGGAGAGGGACAAGGAATGACATACAACTCTACCATGATGTGATTTCAACAAAGAGAGGAAATCAACTTCTACCTTTTCCTTGTTTCCACTCTCCCTCACTGGAAGTTTGTCATGACTGATTTTTAGAGATAGACTCCCTGTGCCATAGACCTTCCAATGCTTCCTGTGAAATTTAGAATTGTTTCAATATTTCTTCTCATTGTATGATGTGGGTACACTACAAGGGATCACTGGCACCAGAGAATTCTACTGTTGAAAACCTGTAGCTTCCCCATCTAAGTGAATCCAATCAGCATCTGTTTTCAAAGAAAAATTAATCAGAAAGAGCCATGGTATTTCACTTCCAAGATGTAGTCATCAGAATTTCATTTGTTTGTCTCCCTTGTCCCATAGCAGTGGCACTGCTTATAATTCCAGAGATTTTTAGAAAAATTTGTGTGGCAGCAGGCAAAGTTCCAAGGACCCCATTAAATAGCATGGAACTGGCATTTCTGTTTCCATTTCTAAATGCCTCACATAGATGAAAATATCTTGTTTATAAAATTCATGAATATAATTTTTATCAAGAAGAAATGATGGTGTGAAATTGCCAAAACTTCATTCAATACCATGGTCATAAATAACCATGGGAGTGGAATTCTATTCTCTTTCTCTATTTCTTTATGGAACATCTGCACTGCTTCTTTTAAGGTCACAGCAGATCACTTCATTTTGTGTGTTATTGAAGACAGTTTCTTTCTAACTAAAATTTGGAAAGAAGGCCCCAGTAGAAGAACAAAGAACCAGCTCAGAAGTCAATATTTATTCAACAGCTAAGTTTGCTGAAGCAGAGAGAAGGACTGACAATTCAGCTTTGAAAAATGGAAAAGGACTAGGTAACCACTTTCCTCAGGGGATAAACATTAATGTAATGCAGGTTCACTGAGTACCTTGTGCCCACTTTTGAATGAACACAAGAAGATGATCTCCTTCTCTTCTATTAAGAAACATCAAAAATTAGCAAACAATCTCAAAGGCTTAGAACCATTTTGCTTGTGCACACAGAACTAATTGACTTCTCATTACCTTCTCACAAAGATGAGAGTCTGATGATAGACCACTGGCTTGGAAAGACTTGAATATCAATACTCATCTGTGCAATCATTCCTGATGGAGGGTTCCCAGGGTAGAGCATTGCTGAATGTTTCTGTGTTCCTTGAAATTTACTGGAAACCAACAAATGGGGAGGGTCACCACAAGAAAGACCTGCAACTCTTAATGGTGCTGAGTTTGGTAAGCCCTGAGGCACCAGTGAATTTGAAAAAAGGAAATAGTACCTGTTTTTTAAGCTGGTATAATCAAAGTCATGGAAAATTCTCCCCTCTTATCTTCTGCTCCTGTAGGTATTCATCTTATGACATTATGGCATTATGTGATACCGTTCCCTATTCACTAAGTTTCTTCAGGAAGGAGAAAGACCCCTGTATAAGCTTTGGCAGGCCTGATAGGACCATGAAATGAGCACAAGTTCAGTCAGTTTCCAAGGGAATGTAAAAAGCCGTTAAGCTATCAAGGTCAGCTATTGATAATTTCTCTTCATTGACCACTCTTGGAAAATGCCTAAAAATTGATTTGCTGGGATTTTTGCTTAATTCTCCAAAACAGGAGAAAAAAGAAATTACAGAAAATGGGTGATTAATCCTGGGTTCCAGAGGGGTTTGATTCCATTGGAAACAGATTCACTGTCTTAACAACAATTCTCATGAGAATATAATAAAACCTACCTGAGTGTTAGTTCCTTGCCTCCAATACATCTTTCTACCAATATCCTCAACATGGTTCTGTACCCTTTTGTCCCAGTCCTGACTTTCATACTCTGAAGCACAGAATATCCGGATCCAAACACTGAGGCACCAATCTCTGATGGTTGTACTATTCCCTTTCTAAGAAGGGCATTCAAGACAAAGGTGTAGTGCACCAAACTCTCAATAGAAAAATCACAAGAATGTGCACTCTTTTAAAATTATGATTTTTCTGGCAGCTAGACCAACATAGACAAAATAAAAATTTTAAAGTGATATATTATGACCACAGCTTCCCTATTGAAGTCAATATTAGGCAAATACAGTGATTAAAGGCACAGTGTGAAGTCCAGAGCAATCAATGTCAGTGTGAGAATGAGACACCCTGAAAACGCAGCCCACAGACTTTGCTCTCTGGTCTTGTGTTAGCAAAGAGCAGCAAGGCAGTGCAGGCTACATATGTCCCTCCTTATGTCCTCATATCTGCAGATGTGTACTCAGGGTATGGTGATGCTGACAAAGAGACCATGGAACTTAGGGGCCATCTTGTTTGTCTCAGGTGCAAGACTGCAACTCAGATCTGAAGGGTAAAATCCTAGGTAGCATGGAGCCCTTTGTATGACTGAGGGATGTTTCATTGCAGTTGCATTATTGGTGACATGTTCCTCCCAGAGAAGTGGGACAAAGATAATGCTTTTTATGTGACTTGATCAATTGCCTTTGAACTCTTTCATTTACTGGGCATGTTTTGTTTCTAAGGGAGCCTCTTGAGAACTTGCATCCTGGTTCTAGTTAGTGCTCTGTCTTACCTCTCTGCTCCCTGCCAGTGAAGCTCACAAAGAGCAGCCCTAGTCTATAATAGTGTGGATTCTAAAATAGGACTAAAATCTGCAGGACAACTATTATATCACTGTTGGATGGTGTAGTATTGGTATTACTATTAATAACTAATGACAGATATTGCATTATCTTGAGGTGTTTTATTATGAAATTATTTTTGCATAAAAGACTACATAACAGCTATTATATTTGTTATGGATGTTATTGCACACCTCTTCTATCAATATCCAAGGTCTATAGAAGCTGTTATGTTAATATTAAATGCTATACTATGGAAAATATAATAGTATTAAAACCTCAGGGCCATTATTATATTAGTTGTACTTCCTATAGTATGAGTATTACTAATTTTAAATTGGCAGATATCATAATATATCACAATTTTAAAAGGCAGCTATCATATCAGTTTGATATGTCATAGTATGGATATCATATGATATTAAAAGCCAGAAATAAATCTTTAGGTCATTTTTAGAAACTCAAGTATGCATATCATCTTAGGATTAAAATCAACATGGTAGTTAATGCATTAATTTTAATGGTAACTCATAAAAATTATTTAATGCCAAAAATGCAGATATGTTATTAGAATAATGTTGTGTAATATAAATATGCTAATGTTAAATGTTACAGAACACCTGTTTACTAGTTTTAGATGTTATATCAAGGATATTAAATGAATATTAAAATCCACAAGTAAGTTATTACATTGGTTTCAGGGTTTATAAAAAATATGGCATAAAGTAATATTAAAGGTTACAGGACATATATTTTATTGGATTTTTAGGTGATAATATGAATGTCATATTAGTATTTGAAGGTAGAGGGGAGCTAATATATTCATCTTAGATGCTAATCTATGAATAACATTAGTTTTAGAGGCCACAGCACAGCTTTTATAATCATATTTGATACTCTAGTGTGGATACTATATTAATATTTGAGTGTTCTGAATGGCTGTGTTATCCATTTCTGATGTTGTAATATCAGACAAATTATATTAATATTAAAGGACAGAACAACTTTTGTATAGTTTTCCATGCTATTGTATGCATATACTGTTAAAAGGACATGGAACAGCCATAATAGGAATATTATATTATTATTGAAGTTTACAGGGGAGCTGTAAACAGTTTCCATCATTTGAAGAATGCTTTCTTTCATTTGAAGAAGCTAGATAAAAATAAAGGGTAAGAATAGAAAATATTATGAGCATACTGAAGAAAAATAGTGTCCATTTTATACTTCTTCTGGACTGCAACAAAAAACTGACTCACTTTCTCTCTCCCACTCTCTTCCTCTGACCCCTTCTCTCTGCTTTCCTCTTCCTCATTCTTTTATGCTATAATTGATGGTCATTGTTTTTTTTTTAGGATTCTTGTTTTGTTTTTCTTAAATGCTATATTTTTGAGCTCATAATTTTGATCCTACATACCTTGTTTAATGATTTTTTGATCAGTTCTATTTTTATCCAACTCTAGAGTTATTTTTAAACATCTGTTACATTGCAATGAATATAAATGTTAGAAGGCCTTTGCTTTTGTGTTATGTGTATATGTTATTGTTTAATGTCATATTGTCTATGTATGTACCTGACAAAATTGACATGAATAATAAGCGTGCATAAAATTAAAATTTAAAAAATGGATCCAAATATTTTTAATTCAAGTGATTTAAAAAGGTTCAATTTAAATTGGGTAAACTAATAAAAGTAAAATGTCTTTGAACTTCACTTGCAAATCTCTAGGTGCTCAAACTAATAAAATGTTGATGTTTATAAATGTCTAACATCAATTGTTTCTAGGACTTTTCTTCAACAGGAAAGAGCCAGCAAATACTGTTCAATACTCTTCTGATACATTGGTTTTACAATAAAATAAGTAAATTAGACTTAACATATATAAGATTACTCAATATAATCTGTGTTTTTTAGAGACATCTGATTAATTTTCAATGTTAAAATGCTAATTCTTAAATAACATCAAATACTCTTAACTCCTTTAATTCCAGGGAGTAACATACTTAAACAGTATTGGTGTTTTCAAAGATTGGTGAATAAAAAGGGTTTAAAATTGCTTTGTGTTATGACTACAAAGCAATGTAACTGAGAGTTAAGTCCTAACAGGTACAATTCTATATACAAACAGCTCCAAAAATTTCAACTGTGTTTTGATTAGAGTACTATAAACAACAAAGTGTTTAATCCTGTTCAAATGGAGTAATTTAGCTAAATTCAAAAGTTTCAGGATCACCTTTCTTGAAACATCAGGCCCTTGACCTGCACTCCCTTCCTCTTTCCTCTTACCATCACCATGGAGCCTGTGCTTGTTTCTGGTTGCCATGGGAACCATGATGCCACCATGCTGTCATGCCACCCATCTGTGTCCTCAGGCACTGTCTGTGGTGCAGGTACAACAGAAGTCACTCCTCAACATCTAGGTGGCCCAAGGCCCCGAGAAAGCCTCTGGGGAGAGAGAGAAAGTGCATCCTCCAACCAGAGACTGGAAACTCTGCACCCTTCACATCTGCCATGCTCAAAGCCTACCCCTTCCACTTCAAATATAGTCACTCTCCCATCTTTTGCTATCATGGCAAAGAAACAGTGGAAACCTACTGAGGCCATTTTCAGAGTGGAATGAATTGCAATTGAATGATTGAGAGATCCCAGAAATGACTTTCAGCTACTTATCTCACTCCATTGATTCTTGAGTGAAAGAGCTGTAAACATAACTAGTGGCAGATGGACATTGGATGAGGAATTTTTTTTCCTGCCAGCAAATTTTGGTCCTGGGACCCCAGAACCCATGAGCCATCACCACTTCCCTTTGACTATTAGATTTACTGACAGCATCTGGCTGAGTTGCTGAGGCATTCCCTAATTTAGGGAAAAAAAGTTTTGCCAAGGAAAAACACCTTCCTCTACGTCCCCCATCAATGAGATGGTAGGCAAGATCCGGCACCTCTACTGAGTTGTGCCTTTTGCCCAGATATATCCTCATTACAAATTTACCAAGGAAAATGATAGGATAAAAAAGAGGAGTGAGGATCAGCAGATTGTGATTGAAATGGTTAGGGGTCCCGGTGTGAATGATCCCAGAAATCTCCCTTCCTACTCACCACCTGAGCATATTCTGATTACCACTTACACCTGCCTCTCCTCCTGCCCCCCAGCCTCCATGCTCACTTGCATCATTTTCTGCTCAGTGATCAGCTACAAGTCTTTTCCTCCTTCAATAGACAGGGATAAACTTTTCCCCTCACAACGCAGTCCTAGATTGTGGGCCTTGACATGCACAAAATATTCCTTGCAGGATTGCTGTGAAAAGAAAGATGAAGAAATCCTTAGAAATGTGTTGGTTTGTCTGGGTCTGGGTTTTCTGCAGAGAATTTGACAGACCAGTAGAGGACCTAGAGGGTAGCTAAAAATGTCTCCTCTGGAGTCAAAGAAAGAGCTCCTTTTGGAAAGTGCTGGCCTAGCATGTGCAAGGTCTGCAGTTCAAATCCCTAGCCTCTCAGAAGGGGGGAAAAAAAAAAAAACCTCTTCTTTGTATGCCAACCCTCCCTCATCTCAACTGTTTCTCCTCTTTTCATCAACTCAATTGGCACAGTTGAAAAAGTACCAGTTGGATATGCAAGTCTTTTCCAATCAGACTTTCAGCATGGAGCTGCATTAAAAGTTAGCAGTGCTTCCCAAGTCACCTGCAGTTCTTAAGAGGAGGAGTTTCTTGAGATGAGTCAACTCTCAGGAACTGATAGGTTAGATTGTTCTCATGAGTATGCTCATGGGAGTATATCCTCAACAAGTTCTTAAAGAAGAAGATGCTCACCAGCTTGCAATGGCAGGAACTTCAAAATGACAACCACACTTGTCTTTGGCAATGACCAGGGTTCTTGGGCACACTCCAGACTCTGTGTAAGTGGAGTGGACTGGCACACCTCAGCACTTTCCACATGAACCTCAATGTCATCTGGAAAAGCAAGAGGTGAGAATCAAATACAGTTGCCATTGGCCCTGGTTTTTCTCAGTCAGTTTTCCTTTGCATCGGGTTGCAAATTCCTTAAAGTCAAATTGTATGATTTGGGGATGAATACGTGTTAGCTCCTGCTGATAGCATTCAGGAGGAACGGGGGACTTTGCAACCTAGTCTCCCAGTATCACTGGAGGTCCAGTGTCAACAGGAATGAAGCTCTTTCATAGACTGTTTTTAATTTGGATGGAGGTTCTCAAGAGATGCAGTGTAAAATTGTGTGAAGAATATGGTATTCTCACATGCATCATCATTCTGGGAATGAGTGGATTGTGCTTCACAGGGTCAGGAATGACACAAGAAGCCATATCTGAAAGAAGTCACGCTGAAAGAAGGCAAGCAGAGACATTAGGCCTGTTGTGTGTTGGTGGTGGATATAAAAAAGTCCAATAAATCAAAAGGATTTTAAAATTTGACAGAGCTTGAGGATACACTCTTCCTGTTCACTAAGGCCTATCACACTTTTGAATGTTCTTTAGTGTATTCTGTTTTGATATTCAGGTTTTGCCTGCAAATATCCATCCTAGGACCCTAGACCCTGTGAGCCATCACCACTTCCATTTGCCTGTTTTTTTTTTTTTTTTGGTTTGTTTTCTGCAGAGCTGGGGATTGAACCCAGGACCTTGTGCATGCAAGGCAAGCACTTTACCAACTGAGCTATATCCCCAGCCCTATTTGCCTGTTTTGATTTACCGAGAGCATCTGACTGAGTTGCTGAGGCATTCCCTAAGTTAGGGAAAATGCTTTTCCCAGGAGAAACACTTTCCTCTACCTCACCTTTAGGGATACCAGGCTAGTTCTGGTGCAGGTAAGCCCTCCTGAGTGAAGACCCCCAGACTCTTGGAGTTGGATAGAAGCAGGCTAGTGGTGAGCACCCTGCAAACTAGTTTATTGCAGGAAAGGTATACATTTTATAAGTTTCTTGCCCAATCATAATGTGCCATGGGGGATCAGACCACCAGGATCCTATACAGTTTCCCTTGGTAACACTAGGTGAACTTGGGGCAGTTGTTTACATTCCTAGGTTGGAGAATTGGAATGCTCCTCTCTGCAAGTTTACACACTTGAGACATTAACTGATTTTAACCAAGAACTAGGATTTCTCCCAACATTTCATCACCTTTTATTGTAGAAAAACTAAAAATTCTTCCAATAAAGAATAGTGGCAGCACAGACACAGACAGTGCTTCCTGATGTTTCCATGAATGAATTCAGACTGACTGGAGTGTGGCAACATGATGAAAAGAGGCACTGGGAGACTCAGTGGAGAGTCATCACAGACAGTCTTCTGCCAGATAAAACCCAGAAATACTGGCATTTAGAATGAGAAAAACATCCACAGGAGGAAGAGTCCACAGCTGTGCCAGGGAAACCTGACTGAATGGATGATAAAAAGCTCCTCTCTAGTCAGCTGTGGAGAATCCCACCAAACCAATTAGTCAATGCAGAAAAGAAGTGGACCACCAACCATGCATGTTGGTCAAGTTCAGTGGGGATCTGACATAAAGACCTCACCACTGCCTAGAAACATCACACAGAGGAAGCTATACCCCAAAAGAACCCACACCTAAGAGGGTATCCTTCTAAATGCATGCAAAACTTCAGCCTATTAACACATACAATATGAGAAAACAATAAGACCCCTCCAAAATGTTCATACTTGCCAAATAACTGCATCTAAAGACTTTTATTCTGACATCCACTAAGGAAATGAACTGGAAAATTACTGATTGTACCCTAACCACAAATATCCCATTCTAGAAGGTTGCTATTTGGTTAAAAGTTACATGTAAGATTCATTGGAGACTATTATCTGCCTCAACATAGACAAGGATTTCAAGGGATGATGGAAGCTTTAGCCAGCATTAATGACTGGTACTGTAAAATTAAAATTTTGCACCATTAGGAATAACTATACTTGCACATAAATGAGATCAATGGCAATCACAGTTACATATGTTCATAATTTTAACTGTTTACTCATAAGTCTTATAATTAATGTTTTCATCAGTGAGATTTTACCAATAAAAACACAAACAATATTCAGAAAAAATGTTTCAATTACTAGAATAAAACTCACTTTTATGTTGCCATGATTTCCAATGTTATTTTCAGACTCATTAGATTGCATTAAATCTAAATATTAATTTATGACATTTAGATTCCTAAAGAATTTTGCAAAAGATCATTTCGTTTAAACTAATTTACATTCTGGTTGTGAGGAAAATAGGATGAAACCATGAATTCAAGTTCCCATGTTTACTGCTTATTTTCAGTGACTGCGACTGCTTATTTTCAGTGCCACTAAGCCCTTCCTCCTCTTCCTGTGATGTTACATCTAACAGTGTGTCTGTTGACAAATGGATAGTTTACTTAAGTTACTTAGTACTCCTGGAAAAAGTAAGAGTCTATCAAATTAAAAACTAATAATAGGATTTATGTTAGATCATCATTTGCTTTAGAAACTATCTTATTGTGCTGTGTGTGTTTGTGTGTGCTTGTGGGTGTGCCTGTGTGTGTATTCATGTTTTGTGATTTTTATTCAGTGACTTTTGCAACCTTATCAATTACTCTACCAATGAGTGGTATTGCCAAACCTATTGTACTTTGAGACAGAGTCACTCTAAATCATTTAGGGTGTCATCAATCATGCCATTCACCCATCTCAGCCTCCTAAGAAGCTATGTGTATGTGTGACAAAGTATACCCAGCAAACACTTACTACTCTATGCATGATTTTCCTGATCGAGAACTTCAAAACTCATCAGGGAAAAACTACATGTCAACAAGTTTAATGCATAAAAATAACTCAAAGAATTATCTCTCCAGAAAAGTTAAAACTTTCCAGAAATACATTTTTAAAAATACCTGAAAATATTCAAGTTCACAAATTTCTATTCTCTCCTTGTAATAATAACTTTTCAACATCCTCTGTTCATCAATATTGTTTTCCTAATGACTGATACTTCTTACTCATTTGTCAACAAATACCTTCATATCTAAAATGATTTTTCCACTATTCTGACAAATTGATTTTCTTTTATTAGAAGGCAAACTATTTTTTCAGTCCTTCAGGACTTTGATTATCCTTCCTGATATAGTGTTTTTACACCTCGGTGCTACCTTAGTAACCCAGCAACTATTCTAATTAGGATCTAACAAATTGACCTGTAAAAATTTTCTGTACAAATCTAATCCATTTGCTCCCAGATTGTTGGGGATGTTTTTATATCACCTCAGTGTCAACAGTTCTAATTATTTGAACATATAACTGAATAAGCTTTTGGTAAGAGGTAGTTGAGAAAAATGATGCCTTTTCTGGACATTGGTATGAAAAGAGGCTTAAGGAGTGAGATTATCAGCCAGAGGCAGGAAATGATAAGAACAGGGAAGGTTGTAGCATGACACAGAGAAAAGCATCAAATGGACCCATACTTGTGTAACCATACAGGGGTGGGTGAGGAGTAATTAGAGAGGACAGTATGGGCAGGGAAAGGGATAAAGGCTGATGGCTGCAAATGCAGTGTAGCTAGACCAATATCAATGCTGTGGGTGGTAGACATGAAGGGCCTTTGTGTGAATACAGATGAATAATGGGAAGGCAACAGTGCAGTGTGATGTTCATGCAGGCCTGAATGGAGGGAGTGTTCCAGAAACACAGAGGATAGACAATTTTCAGTGCCATGTAGAGAATGAAGTTTAATTAAATGAACGAATTTAAGAAGCTGTGCCAGCTGAAATGCTTCCTCTGTTTCCTTTGCATTCTTTTCCAGAGTTACCTAGTTCATTTCCCCTTCCTGTGAGCTATTCGAAAGCAATTTCTAGAGCTTTGGTCTTGATTCATTTTTTTTTTCACATTCTTTGCTTGGATTATTCCTACTACAATTTCTTCCCTATTCAGTAGTTGTATCTTAAAGTACATATATTTGGTACCAGATATATAACCCAGGAAACCTATATGACTGAGATTCATCCACAGTACTATTTACTTACTGACTAAATGACTTATTTATTTATTTTTGAAATAACTTCTTGCTAAATTATTTCTGGCTTCACTCTTTGCTGAGGCTGGTCTAGAACCTGTGATATTCCTATACCAGTCTCTTGGTTCACTGTGATTTCAGGTCTGTCATTTTACTTGGCTAGAAATAGAATTTTTATATCTTCCTTGCTTTTGTCCTTTTCCTTTCTGCAGAGATATGCTTAGAAAAAATATTTGTGCTTTCACTGGATCTGTTTATGACTGAACTAACATTCAACCGTCATTATTTATACTTCCTCCAGGCAGTTCCCTCCCTTGCAAATTAGAATGTGGTCCATGGATCAGGAGCACTGGAAACACCTTTAAATGTTTTAGAAACATGGATGCAAAAGTCTGTTGAGTACAATGTGCATTTTGAACATGGTCCCCAATATTTGATTCACTAAAGTTTGAACATTCTTGGGTATAGCTATTCTTCTACCAGTTTCTCTAACATAACTTGCCTATTTGAAATCCTCACATTTTGTTCCCCAAATTTTAGATGTATTAGTATTTATAATCTTTCAATGAACATTTTATCAGGGTATACTTTGCTGATCCTTTCATAATAGTCCTACCTTTTTTCATTTCCTGATTATATTATTCACCACAATATTTACTCTTCTAGGAAGTCAGAAATTTTCACATAGAAATACATTATATACATTTATGGTGGATCAAATGTGTTTATTTATAGCAAACCAAATATAGCCCTGCATAATGTGGCATGCATTTCTTAATTACTTTCCAATGTTGATAAATAAAAGAACTGTTGGAAAATTTTACTCTGTCCCTCAGACCAATGTTGTTACTGTAAATCAGTTTTTTCTAATGCTGTGCTTTTTACTTTCTAATGTTTAACCTGAGTTTACCTCCCTTCAAAATGTGTGCCCACTTCTTTTGCTTTCTTTTGTTGTCTGTGATATTTAACTTTCTTTTTCTTTGTTCTCTCTTCTCCTCTCCCCTTTTTTATTTACCAGCTTTCCTCTGATATAAGCAATGGGAAGCCATCATTATTTAGCAGAATCAAACTAGGCTGAG
Organism: Sciurus carolinensis; assembly: GCF_902686445.1. NCBI lineage: Eukaryota > Metazoa > Chordata > Mammalia > Rodentia > Sciuridae > Sciurus > Sciurus carolinensis. The sequence goes on along the minus strand of NW_025920171.1, from coordinate 694,206 downwards.
TCATGGGATGCAGATGCCTGATTTCCAGGAACTAACAGGCACAAAATCTGTCCCAGATTACCAGGAAGCATGTGGTGTTGTGTGCCAGTGGTTCCCTGTCTCCTTCTGGAATATCTCCCCTAAAAGAATGGCTTCCCTAACTCCACTCTATTCTGTTGATCACAGAAGAAACTCCTCCAGGTCTTAACCCAATTTACCTGTGTATTAAAAATAGAAGAGCTGGGTGAGTAGCTGTTGTTGTTAGAGGCCAGAGATGGTTTGGCCAGACCTGTTATGCCCCCTCTCATTTCAAAAGAGTATGGGCTCTTTTGTGTTTCTTCAGTACATAAGTTTTTGGGAAATAGACTGAAAAACAGTCACCATCTTCCTCCAGCAGTTAACCTTTTCCTCATCAACATGGGACATGGCAGAGAGGACCTCCACACTAAGCAGACCCTGAAATGGAATTTAACTCCTTTATTGACATTCTCAATTTAATCTATTACTGAAACTTAATAAGATATGCCACTTATTACCATTTAACTCTTTTTTCTTTCTCTATATTTACTATGTTTAATTCTTCAACTATTAGAATCTACTAGTACCCATGTTTTAAATAAACATTATAGCCAAAGTTATTTTATACTATGTGGTTCTTACCTTCCATAGGTCCTGTTATGCCATATTTTTCTCTTTGATATGCATTACCAGATAAATGACCAATGCATTTCTGAGGAAGACTCAGAGAGAAGCCATGGCAAAATTAATGTCAATAATGAGGTGCATTAAAAAAAGCAAGAATCAGGAGTTGAAATGGCATCAAATTAAAGAGCTTCTACACACCAAAGGAATCAATACATAGAAAGTAAACCTACAGAATGGGGGAAGATTTTTGCCACCTTATTCTCAAATATGGGATTAACAACCAGAATATGCAAAAATCTTACAACACTTATCTCCAAATAACAAATGACCTAAGAAATAAATGAACAAAAGAACTACAGAGACACTTCTTTAAAAAAGAATTACAAATGGCAATAAGCATATGAAAAAAATGTTCAACATGTCTAGCAATAAGGGAAATACAAATCGAAAGTACACTGAAACTTTACTCCAGTTAGAATGTCAACTATTAATGCTAACAGGGATGCAAGGAAAAGGTTCATTCATTTGTTGTTGATGGAACTGCAAATTAGCACCATCACCCTGGAAAGCATTATAGAGAAACTTCAAAACAATAGTAATGGGACTGCTGCATGATCCAGCCATCTCAGTTACTGATACATACTCAAAACTTCTAAAGTAAGCATATTATATATTGGTAGAAACATAATGTATATAGCAGCACAATTCAACATAGCAGGCAATGGAATCAGTCTAGGTATCAATCAGCAGATTAATAAACAAACAACATATATATATATATACACAATATATACATATATATATATAAAGATGTATATATGTATGTGTGTGGGGGGGAGGGGTGTATAAATGATTTTTTAAAAATATTTTTATTTGTAGATTAACAACACAATATCTTTATTTTGGTGTTTTTTAATGTGGTGCTGAGGATCAAACCCAGTTCCTCACATGTAACAGGCAAGTGCTCTATAACCAAGCTACTATCCCAGCACCTATTAGGAAGTTTTACTATGTCATAAATGAGAATAAAATCATGGCATTTGCTGGTAAATGAATGAAACATGAAAACATATCATGCTAAGTAAAATAGACAAGAGAATTAGAAAGTAAAAGATTTTCATCATTTGAAGAATGCTTTCTTTCATTTGAAGAAGCTAGGCAAAAGTAAAGGGTAAAAATGGAAAATATTATGAAAAATAAAAGATAGAACAGATGAGTAGAGGAAATGAATTAAGACTGGAGAGAGGAGGGAAAGAAAAGAGCAATGGTGGAATGAATCGGAACAAACTTTACTATGTACACATGTGAGAATACCACTGTGACTTTGACCTTTATGTATATCCATAAGGCACAAATTAAGACAACTATAAATAAACAGAAAAATGATCTGTGGACTAGAGAAAGGTAATATCAGGAGGGAGGATGAAAGGGAATGGGAAAGTATTGGGTACTTAATTGGAGAAAGTTTTATTCCATGCTTTAAAATTATGTCAGAATTAACCCTGATCTTATGTACAACAATAATGAAGGAAGAAAAAGAATTGAACCACAATAAAAATCTACAAAAACTATATGAATATTTGGAGAATAAACAATACATTTGCTTGTTCAATGGAACTCTGATGAAGTTGGGGTAAATTTTTAAAAACCTCAGAACAAAATGAGAATAGAGATACAGCATCCCAGAATCTATGGGACACAATAAAAACACTTTTTTCAGTGTTTTATTTTCTTTTATTGAAGCATATTTATACATAATAGTGGGATTCTTTATGACATATACATAAATTTGCATAGTAGTCCCTTTGTTTTCATTCCCATCTCTCTCCCCTGATCTAGCAAAAGCAGTTGTAAGAGGAAACTTCATAAAAATGACTCTTTATATTTGAAAATTTGAGAGATGTCAAATAAAAACCTAATGTTGCAATGCAACATATTAGAAAAACAAAAATAAATCAATTCAAACAAGCAGAATAAAGGAAATATATTTTTTCAGAGTTTAATCTATAAAATAGAAAATAAAGGAAAAATACAAAGTAATTAAGGAACAAAGTTTGGTTTTGAAAAGGGAATTGAAATCAATAAACCCCTATCCCAGGTAATTAAAGAGAAAGAAGAAACAAATAAATTAACCTAGAAACCAAAAGAGAAATATTACAACAGACATCACTGAAATCCAGAACATTACTAGAAATTATCTGGAAAGTTTATTGTTCAATAAACTGGAACAACTAGAAAAACATTATAAAGACTGACATAGTAAAAAATGGAAAGCCTAGAATATATAATGAAGTAGTAGATATGAATCTAAACACACAATGTGAATCGAACAAATGCAAAAATCCAACTTCATAGCAGGTAATTTTATTGAAGGAGTAAGAAAAGGCCTCCAGGACCAGAGGTGAATACAGGGCAGAATTTTATCAGGTATTCAAAGAAGAGCTGATACCAGTGCCCCACCATTACATGTAAGAGAAGGAAAGAAACTTCCAAAGTAATGCTACAAAGTCAGTATTACCCTGATTGAAAAGGAAAATAAGGACATGACAAGGAAATAAAACTACAGGCAATATCCTTGAGGGTTGTAGTCTAAAAATCTTCATAAAATACTCACAAAATATATTCAACATCACATTAAAAACAACAAACATGGGGGATTTCAAGATGGTGGACTAGAGGGCAGCTACATTTCATGTTGCTCCAGGACACAGGATTCAAAAGAGGAGAGAGTGAGAGACTTGGGAACAACTCAAAGCCACCAGGTCAGTCTCTCCGGTTGGGGAGGCGTCCCAGATGGGGCGGTGGCCACGGAACACAGGGAACTTTGTGAAGTAGAGTTGCCCAGTGAGATGCCCCATCCCCCCTGCTGGAGCAGTAAACACGGACAACTGGGATCATTGTAGAGGAGGCGGCTCAGCACAGTGCTTGGACTCGGAGCAACCACTGGGGCTCCGGGCGGCTGCCTGAGGAGGAGCTGCATGGTGAGCTGTTTGGACTCAGAGTGATCACTTCTGAACACCTGGGGGGTTGCTGAGAGGAAGAGGAGAAGCACAGCGGGTCACTTGGTCTAGGAGTGACTGCATCAGAGCTACAGGTGGTTACCAGAGGAGGAGGCGAGTGGTGAGTTGTTGGACTCAAAGTGACCGCTCCTGAACACCGGAGGCCAAAATGGAGGAGGAGGGCAGTGGGTCCCTTGGTCTCTGAGCGACTGCTCCTGAACAACCAGGGGACTACCTCGAGGAGGAGGAGGAACAGGGCAGGTCACTTGAACTCGGAGTGACTGCTTAGGGCTACGGGCGGTTGGCGGGAGGAGGAGAAGCAAAGTGAGTTGCTTGGACTCCTAGTGACTGTGTCGGAAACCGGGAGGCTGTCTGGAGGAAGAGGTGTGTGGCGGGTCTCTGGATCTCAGAGCTATTGTACAGGGCTCCAGGTGGTGGCTCAGAGGAGGGGCAGCATAGCCAGGTGATTAGGTGCAGAGCAGGGTCCCAGGACCAGCTTCTTGGTGGGAGAGCCACCCAGAGACACACCTAGGGGCAGAGCAAAGTTTCCAGGACTGCGGGCAGATTCTCTGAGGAGAGGCAGCCTAAGGAGACTCGTCTGTGAAGGGTGAGGCTCCCAGCCCCAGGAGGTAGGTCCGGGCCCCTGGGAACATTGCAGAGGAAGACAGCCCAACCCAGGATGTAGTTGTAGATTGAGGGGAACCTCTAGGAGGGGAACTGACCAGCGAGACCTCTCCACCGGGTGAGTCTTCCCTGCCGGGTGAGGTTTTCCCACAAGGAAGGTAAAACCAGAGACACAGGCACAAAGAGGCCTTGCCTCAGCCCACAGCCTAGTTCCCCTTTGTATGACCATTGGTCAACAAGTGAAGTCACCTCTGCCCGCTATCAGGAAATATACCCCACCTGAGGGTCACCAACCCTAGAGAGGCAGCTTCCTTGCGGAGCACCGTGTTATCAACTTCCTCCAAGACTTCAGGCTACTGAAGGATAAGAGGGGATATACTACCAATCTTCAGGGACATTATAAGTCAATAGAGGAAATCTGCAATATCTTAATGACCCACTGATTCCTGAACAATATGAGAAAACAAGGGAAGAAAATGCCCCAAACAAATCTAGATGTTACATCAATAAAATCCAATGACAGCATGGCAGAAGAAATGACAGAAAGGGCATTCAGAATGTACATAATTAAAATGATCAGAGAAGCAAACGATGAGATGAAAGAGCAAATGCAGGCATTGAATGATGAGATGAAAGAGCAAATGTAGGCATTTAATGATAGCACCAATAGACAGTTAAAAGAGCAAATACAGGAAGCAAAAGATCATCTCAATAAAGAGTTAGAGATTTTGAAAAAAAAAACAAACAGAAATCCTTGAAATGAAGGAAACAATAAACCAAATTAAGAACTCCATAGAAAGCATAACCAATAGGATAGAACACCTGGAAGACAGAACCTCAGATATTGAAAACAAAATCTTTAACCTTGAGAACAAAGTTGAACAAACAGAGAAGATGGTAAGAAATCATGAACAGAATCTCCAAGAACTATGGGATATCATGAAAAGGCCAAATTTGAGAATTATTGGGATTGAGGAAGGCTTAGAGAAACAAACCAAAGGAATGAACAATCTATTCAATGAAATAATATCAGAAAATTTCCCAAATCTGAAGAATGAAATGGAAAATCAAGTTCAAGAGGCTTATAGGGCTCCAAATACACAAAATTACAACAGACCCACACCAAGGCACATTATAATGAAAATAACTAACATACAAAATAAAGACAGAATTTTAAAGGCTGTGAGAGAAAGGAACCAAATTATATTCAGGGGGAAACCAATACAGATATCAGGAGATTTTTCAATTCAGACCCTAAAAGCTAGAAGGGCCTGGTACAACATTTTTCAAGCTCTGAAAGAAAATGGATGTCAACCAAGAATCTTATACCTGGCAAAACTTACCTTCAAATTTGAAAATGAAATAAAATCATTCCATGATAAACAAAAGCTAAAAGAATTACAAAAAGAAAGCCAGCATTATAGAACATTCTCAGCAAAATGTTCCATGAGGAAGAGATAAAAAACAAAGAAGCAAATCAGCAAAGCGAGGAATTATCCTAAAGGAACTGTCAAATAAAGGAAGAACCAAGTTGTGTCAAAATAAATAAATAAATATAATTTAAAAAATGAACCAAATGACCGGGAATACAAATCATATCTCAATAATAACCCTGAATGTTAACGGCCTGAATTCATCAATCAAAAGACATAGACTGGCAGATTGGATTAAAAAGAAAGATCCAACAAGATCTGTGCAAGAGACTCACCTCATAGAAAAAGATACACATAGACTAAAGGTGAAAGGATGGGGAAAAACACCATGCACATGGACTCAGCAAAAAAGCTGGAGTATCCATCCTCATTTCAGATAATGTGGACTTCAAGCCAATGTTAGTCAGAAGGGATAAAGAAGGACATTTCATACTGCTTAAGGGAAACCTAAATGAGCAAGATATAACAATCATAAACATCTATGCCCCAAACAGTGGCTCATCCATGTATGTCAAACAAATCCTTCTCAATTTTAGAAACAAAATATACTGTAACACAATCATACTTGGTGATTTTAACACGCGTCTCTCACCACTGGACAGAACTTCCAAACAAAAATTCAACAAAGAAACCATGGATCTCAATAACACAATCAATAATTTAGACTTAACAGACATTTATAGAATATACCATCCATTCAAGAGCGAATACACTTTCTTCTCAGCAGCACATGGATCCTTCTCTAAAATGGACCATATATTATGCCACAAAGCTAATATTAGCAAATACAAGAAGATAGAGACACTACCTTATATTTTATCAGATCATAATGGATTGAAGTTAGAAATAAATGAAAGAGTAAAAAACAGAAACTATTCCAACACCTGGAGATTAAAAAATATGCTATTATATGATGAATGGATAACAGAAGATATTAGGAAGGAATTAAGAAATTCTTAGGGGTAAATGAGAACAAAGAAACATCACATCAAAATCTCTGGGACACTATGAAAGCAGTACTTAGATGAAAATTTATTTCATGGAGCGCATTTAATAAAAGAAGTAAAACTCATCAAATCAACGACCTAACACTACAGCTCAAAGCCCTAGTAAAGAAGAACAGACCTACAACAAAAGTAGTAGAGACAGGAAATAGTTAAACTCAGAGCTGAAATCAATGAAATTGAAACAAAAGAAACAATACAAACAATTGACAAAATAAATAGTTGGTTCTTCAAAAAATAAACAAAATTTATAAACCTTTAGCCACACTAACAAAGAGAAGAAGAGAGAAAACCCAAATCAATAAAATTCGGAATGAACAAGGAAATATCAAAACAGACATGACTGAAATACAAAACATAATTAAAAGCTATTTTGAAAATCTATACTCCAACAAAATAGAAAATTTCGAAGATATCAACAGGTTTCTAGAGATATATGAATTGCCTAAACTGAACGAGAAGGACATACACAATTTAAATAGATGAATTTCAAGTAATGAAATAGAAGAAGTCATCAAAAGCCTACCAACAAAGAAAAGTCCAGGACCAGATGGGTTCTCAGCCGAGTTCTACAAAACCTTTAAAGAAGAGCTCATTCCAATACTTCTCAAAGTATTCCATAAAATAGAGGAGGAGGGAACCCTCCCAAACTCATTCTATGAAGCCAATATTACCCTGAAACCTAAACCAGAAAGAGACACATTGAGGAAAGAAAATTTCAGACCAATATCCTTAATGAACATCGACGCAAAAATTCTCAACAAAATTTCAGCAAATCTCATACAAAAACATATTAAAAAGATAGTGCACCTTGATCAAGTGGGTTTCATCCTAGGGATGCAATGTTGGTTCAACATCAGGAAATCAATAAATGTAATTCACCGTATCAATAGACTTAAAGTCAAGAATCACATGATTATTTCAATAGATGCAGAGAAAGCATTTGATAAAATACAGCACCCCTTCATGCACAAAACACTAGAAAAAATAGGGATAGTGGGAACATTCCTTAACATTGTAAAGGCCATCTATGCTAAGCCCATGGCTAATATCTTTCTAAATGGTGAAAAACTGAAAGCATTCCCGTTAAAAAGAGGAACAAGGCAGGAATGCCCTCTTTCAACACTTCTTTTCAATATTGCCCTTGAAATTCTAGCCAGAGCAATTAGACAGACCAAGGAAATTAAAGGGGTAAGAATAGGAAAAGAAGAACTCAAACTATCCCTATTTGCTGATGATATGATTATATGCTTAGAGGAACCAGGAAATTCCACAGGAAAACTTTTAGATCTCATAAGTGAATTCAGTAAAGTAGCGGGATATAAGATCAGTGCACATAAATCTAAGGCATATTTATACATAAGTGATGAATCTTCAGAAATAGAAATTAGGAAAACTACCCCATTCACAATAGCATCGAAAAAAAAGTAAAATACTTGGGAATCAATCTCACAAAGAGGTAAAAGACCTCTACAATGAGAACTACAGAACACTAAAGAAAGAAATTAAAGAAAACCTTAGAAGATGGAAAGATCTCCCATGTTCTTGGATAGGCAGAATTAATATTGTCAAAATGGCCATACTACCAATAGTGCTATACAGATTCAATGCAATTCCAATTAAAATCCCAATGATGTACCTTACAGAAATAGAGCAAGCAATTATGAAATTCATCTGGAAGAATAAAAAACCCAGAATAGCTAAAGCAATCCTTGGCAGAAGGAGTGAAGCAGGGGGTATCACAGTACCAGATCTTCAACTCTACTACAGAGCAATAGTAACAAAAATGGCATGGTATTGGTACCAAAATAGAAATGTGAATCAATGGTACAGAATAGAGGACACGGATACAAACCCAAATAAATACAATTTTCTCATACTATTCAAAGGGGCCAAAAATATGCAATGGAGAAAAGATAGCCTCTTCAACAAATGGTGCTGGGAGAATTGGAAATCCATATGCAACAGAATGAAACTAAACCCATATCTCTCACCATGCATGAAAGTAAACTCAAAATGGATTAAGGACCTCGGAATTAGACCAGAGACCTTGCATCTTACAGAAGAAAAAGTAGGTCCAGAGCTTCAACATGTCAGCTTAGGACCAGACTTTCTCAACAGGACTTCCATCGCACAAGAAATAAAAGCAAGAATCAATAATTGGGATAAATTCAAACTAAAAACTTTCTCTCAGTAAAGGAAAATATCAGCAATGCAAAGAAAGAGCCTACAGAGTGGGAGAAAATCTTTGCCAATCATACTTCAGATAGAGCACTATCTCTAGAATCTATAAAGAACTCAAAAAACTCTACACCAAGAATGCAAATAATTCAATCAACAAATGGGCTAAGGAAATGAATAGACACTTCACAGAAGAAGATCTACAAGCAATCAACAAACATATGGAAAAATGTTCAACATCTCTAGTAATAAGAGAAATGCAAATCAAAACCACCCTAAGATTCCATCTCACCTCAATTAGAATGGCGATTATCAAGAATACAAGCAACAACAGGTGTTGACGAGGATGTGGGGAGAAAGGTACACTCATACATTGCTGGTGGGGCTTCAAACTAGTGCAGCCACTCTGGAAAGCAGTGTGGAGACTCCTTAGAAAACTTGGAATGGAACCACCATTTGACCTAGGTATCCCACTCCTTGGTCTATACCCAAAGGACTTAAAATCAGCATATTACAGAGATACAGCCACATTAATGTTCAAAACTGCTCAGTTCACAATAGCCAGATTGTGGAACCAACCTAAATGTCCTTCAGTTGATGAATGTATAAAGACACTGTGGTATATATATGCAATGGAATATTACTCGGCCATAAAGAATGATAAAATTATGGCATTTGCAGGCAAATGGATGAAATTGGAGAATATCATGCTAAGTGAGATAAGCCAATCTCAAAAAACCAAAGGACGAATGATATCACTAATAAGTGGATGATGACACATAATGGTGGGTGGGTGGGTTAGTGTTAGGGTTAGAATTAGGGTTAGGGAGGGGGGCAAGAAGAGAGGAAGGAAGGACTGTATAGAGAGAAAAGAGGGGTGGGAGTGGTGGGAGGGAAGGGAAAAATAACAGAATGAATCAAACATCATTACCCTATGTAAATTTTTGATTGCACAAATGGTATGCCTTTACGCCATGTACAGACAGAGAAACAAAATGTATCCCATATGTTTACAATAAAAAAAAACAACAAACACTGCTGGACAAAGTAGTGTATTTTTGTATTCCCAGAAATTCAGGAGGTTTTGTCTGGTAATTTGTAGTTTCAGTCAACCCTGGCAATTTAGAGACCTGGGCTCAAAATGAACAACAAAAGGACCTGGAGGCATGGCCAGTTGCAGAGTACACCTTGGTTAAGTCTCTGGGTTCACACACACACACACACACACACACACACATTCACCATATACCATGAGCCAGCTGGTTTTATTCAAGGGATGCAAGAATGATTTAATATATGAAAACTAATAAAACTAATACACCAGATAAAGAATCAAGGACAAAATCATAAAATAATTTCAATAACTGCAGGAAATGTCTTTAACAATATTCAGTGGCCCTTCATTACAAAGCCCTAAGGAACTAGTAAGAAGAGGAACTTACCACAACCTACCAAAGACCAAGTGTAACTTTCCCTTAATAAATTAATTCTTGCTATTTAAATTAATCAAGCCATACTTTTGGATTGCATTCTGATTCTTTTGTTGTATGATGACTCACCACAGAATTGACTATTCCCACCACATTCTACAAATGTTGATTCTATACCTATACCACAACTGTTGCCATCCTTGTTATGAGGATCCTGAGGCCTTAAACTTATATCTAGGTTGTTTGGCATCATTATGTGCATATGAGAGATGATATGTTAAAACAATAGAGAAAATATATATTTTTTTAATTTTACCTTTGGGCCAACTAATGTGAAGAGAAAATACGGATTTTTTCTTTATGCTGCAACATTCTACAAGAGTGGTTTCAACCACCTTTTTCTTTTTATGATCAGCATTACAGTTGTCAGGTAATTTTCTGATTTCTGGTTCCCTAGTGTCAGTGTTTGTTTCTGTAATAATAAAAACAAAATAGAGAGTATATGAAAATGTTTCATAATTTCAAATCAATGAGCACTCAGCAATAGGTATTCTTCAAACAGTTTACCCTCTTTCCTTGATTCATTAGAAGCTGGATGTGATTATCCTTCTTTGGGGACATTGTAAGAAGAAAAAAATATTTAGATGTAAATGAACCAAATAGGAAAAATTATCATAATAATTTTCTTCACTGCAGGACACAAGAGAAAGAGAACACATTTCTGAGTCATTCCAATGTAAAATCAAACTTCAATTCTTCAACTTACTAAGCTATGTCTTCTCATGGGGTGAGAATGATTAGAGATAAGAGAGAGATCTGAAATGTTACTCCCCTTACCTCCAAGATAATTGCACAAATACTGACATTCATAAAACTATTTTATTAATCCAAATTACCTAGGATAAATTATAGTCATTTGTAGTACTTTTCAAAAAAATTAGAAATTTAAATGTGATATTTTGAGTGAGTTTTTGTGACTTATATTGGCACGAATTATCTCATGAGGTAAAAGCATGAGACCTGAGATTTAAGAGTATCTTATAAATAAAATTGGTTGGAATAACAAAGAGTATATGCTCTGTCCATCCAGTGTGTCAAATAGCTTACAATAAATGTAAATATAAATGTTGATCCTTCCTAGGAAGAGAAGAAGAATGCCACAATTTTGTGGGGCCAGTGAAGGAAAGCCATGAACAGTTACTAAAAGTAAAGATTTACTATATAACCAAAGAATAGTGACAGAGTTAGTTCAAAGAACAGACATTGGAGAGATGTTTTCTGCAAGGAAACACTGAGTCTTGGAGTAAATAATTTAAAAAAATAAGCAAGTCTTCATCTTAAGTCCAAATATATGCTTCATGATTAGAGGATGCTTGGAGGATATTCTGGTTCCTACTTTCATATTTATGACATTTCTGTAAGTTGTTTGCTTCTTTTTATGGCACCAACACAAGATAACTCACCTGAATTTACATATCCCAGACATCAAAAGTGAATACAAACTTAAAGCATAATTTTTAGAATTCAGTAGAGTTAACTGATGGGCATTTCATGCATGTTATTTAGAACACTTCATTGTATTGCAATTTTTTTCTACAAATTTATTCATATTCAAAAAATTAAGAAGTTCTTTACATTTGAAACCTTATTGTAGCTGCTCCAGAAAATATGCATGTATATATTTATTAACATTGAAAAGCTCATTAAAAATTAAAAGTTATAAAGTGAATAGTTACACAACTAAGCAAATAAATTAAAATTTGGGATCTCAGAATGTGACATAAGGGCTTAGATACTTTTAGACACTATGAAACAAAAAATTATGAAAGTAACATCATCATATGGTTACTGAGAGTCTCTGCTTCTACAACTGGTTATTATTTTCACAAGACATCTATCTTCAATTAAATGAAGAATTTTAAGTATACTCTTAGTGGAAAGAGCCAAAAATCATGGTGAAATCCCTTTTAAATTATTTTATAATTTTATTGTATTTTCATACCTTTATTTATTTACTTAGTTTTATGTGATGGTGAAGATTGAACCCAGTGCCTCACACAGACTAGTCAAATGCTGTACAATTGAGTTACACCTGCAGCCCTAGTCCATAAATTAATACACATATTCTAAATTTCTATGTTTCCATAATTTCTAACATTATTTTACTGTAAAAATGGGACCAAGAATAGAAATAGTGAAAAAGTTCTTCTATAAATGTATGGTAGTAAAATATAAAGGGTTTAATAAAAAAATGCAAGCAATATGCTTTATTTATTTCAAATTATAGGCATGAGGAAAATTCCATGATTCTACAAAAAATAACTTGAGCATAAATGTTACAAATCATGTAAGTATGATTTAAATTTTTCACTAATGTAAACCTAACAAAAAATTCTTGACAAAAAAATTTCCTATTTCTTTTGCAATGAGAAATTTTTTCCTAATACAGTTTTACTGTCATATGAATTTTCAAGCCCAGTTTCTCCAGCCCCCCTAAACTAAAATACTCAAATGTAACACTGACATTTATACTTGTTAAAAAATATCAACATAATTCTCTTAATTTTTTTTTTCTGAGTGAATTTGCAAAAAGTTTATCAGGGAAACCAGTGGTAAGTTTCAAGTATTAACACCTCAAAACTAAATATTAAGAGCAAGAAAATTAATTATACAAAATATCACTTTACCTTTAAATGAGAGTGATAGTAGAGCTCATCCAATGTAAGACAGGAACCATGAGGATCAGTTTCAGTGGGATGACTTTAGAGCAAAAATGTATAATAAATTGGGTAGGTAGGTTTTTCTCAATAAACACTGGTAAAAATTTGGATTCACCTACATGAAATGCTATTTCTTGACTGATCTGATTAAAATATAAGCTGTTTTATAAAACTCTGCCTCAACTTTTTCAAACTATGAACTAGTCAATGAATATACCCATTTTTTGATAGACCTTCAATTAATTAATTTATTTATCTATGAGTGGTGCTGAGAATCTCAATCAGTGCCTCACATGTCAGGCAAGTGCTCTACACTGAACCACAACCCAGCCTGTCAATGATCGCACTCTTAATTCCATTTCAGACTGACAGCCACTATATTGCAGAACTTGAGAAGAGTTTATTCTCAGAAACTTCCTGTCTTGAAGGCTGTACTTGATGACCAATTAATAGCTATCATAATATTTTCTATTTACCTGAAGTGGAACAGACCTTTGATAACCCAAGAAAAGGTAATGAGATGAAGATTGCCCTCTCTCTTGGTTATCCATGGGTCAAAGACCAAGAAAGCTAGCATGAAAACTGTGGTACTGTTTCTTCAGCACAGAAAATACCCCATTTTGCAGGGTATGATAATGTATGCCTGTAGTCACAGCAAATTGGGAGATTGAGGCAGGAGCATTTTAAGTCAGCAAATTAGTGAGGCCCTATGACTTGACAACACCCTGTCTCAAAACAGAACATAAAACAAAAGGGCTTGGGATAAGTATCAGTGGTTAAGCATCCCTGGGTTTAGTCCCCAGTACAAAAAAATAAAAACAAAAACAAAATTAATTCAGCACAATCAAGGTCCTAAGCAACTCAGGGAAACTCTGTCTCTAAATAAAATATAAGACTGGTGATGTGAATCAGTGGGTGAGTGCACCCGAGTTCAATCCCCAGGACCCATCAAAATATATAAACAAATAAATAAACTTATTATTTCCCTTTAAACACAAACACTATACTGAGTTTCATGAAACCTTAAAAACATTTTCAACATTGAATGTTCAAGCATATGTTGTTATTGGGAATACTATTGTCAGACACACTGAAATATTATAAATTATAAAATACTTTTTTACCTGTATAGGTCCCACTTTATTCAGATCCACATGAACTAGCAAGCCCTTGTGTTTACAGGCAATCAGATACTCAAGAGGAAAGATTGCTACAAAAGCAGAATACTAGTGATTGTGCCTGTGTTTCCCTAAATATTATTGAAAGATCATTCTTCCTCTGGGATCCCACTCCTCAGTCTCTCATTTTCAGGACTCAGTGGTACCCTTCAACCTTTAAATCTACCTCCTGTGAAGATGCAGATTCCTGACACAAGGTTACACTCAAAGAACCAAGAGTCAGAGCTCTTTATGCTTTTGTTTCTGATTCTATAAAATAAGCTAAATGGGGTATCAATCACAGGCCTTAGCATAAACACATTACCAGCTACTGAATTGAAGCTCTTTGATGACTTGCCCATCAGTTATCTCCATGATCTACCATGATCTACCACACATATACATGGGAAGGACATCAGGGAGTTGGGAAAAGAAGTGGAGGAGAATGGACATCTGCTAGAGGTCATATATCCATGTATCCAACAGATTCTAGTCCCAAGTGTTTTAGTCTCTAGGCCACTCTCACATCTCTGTAAACTCAGGAAACTTTTTCCACTGACTCAAATTATTTTAATATCTTTCAACAGAACCTTGAATTTTGTCACTTATTCCAATAAACAAACAAGAGTATAATGGGACTCTCAGAACTTCCTTCAAATTCTATTTTAATATACCTTTCTAGATAGCATCCCATACTGTATATCCACAATGTCTGTTTTTTGTTAATCAAACTGGTCATAAACCCCAAGGTTTTGGTCTATTTTATATAACCCTATTTCTATCCAATGCAGTGATGTTTCTCCTCAGTCTTGCCCTTCCCCTTCATTAGTTTCACTCTGATCCTCTATGGCCAGGCTCACTTAGTAATCCCATTCTTACCCACTTCAGTTGCTTTCTAGTCACTCTTAACCTGTTATGTCTTTTGTAAACACATTCACTTCACAGTGATGATCAGGAAAAGCACTGAGTTTAGAATTGAGGAGTCTCAGTTTGAATCTCATTGCTACCCCTCTCTACACCCAGAAAAGTCACCTTAATATCTATAAGTTCAGGTTCACCATCCTGACCATCATTTGGCCAGCATGTCAAACACACACTGAAGGATGAGTGGGTACTTTGACTAGCTGCTGAAATTTCTTAAAATTCTGAAATTCACTGAGCTTTTGATTCAGTCAATAGAAAAAAGAATATTCAATTGAGAGAATAAAAATAAACAGCAAGAGAGCACAACGGAAAGTAAAAATAAAATTTCAAGAAAAGATTTTAATCATAGAAAAAGAAAAAATAGCATAAAAGGAAAAATTTCTTCATAAAACTAAATATGAATAGTAATCTGAAGGAAAATGTAACTCTCAATTTATAAAACAGCTTTATAAAAATGGAACTACATGGGGATAGGGTATTGAAGGAAACCAACCTGGGATATCAGGAAGTAGAGATATATGTATTCAGAGGGTTAATATATCTAATATAACATGATCTACACAAAGGTATTCTTGACTTCAAGTAAAATAATTCCTCTACAGGACTAGCCTTATCTTGTTTATGAAGAAAACATGTGACCACAGCTCTGTGAGGTGTTTCCTAAAACTCTATAATCAGGCTGCTCAGATAAATTATGAATCAGAATTAACATACAACTGATTTTGCCTTTCTGAGTTGATGATATAGACCTGCATCTAGATCCTAGTTCTGCACTGGCATTGACCTACACAGTGAAGGAATATGATGGAATTGTCAGCCAGGCAAGCTTACAGTCTAACTGCAGGCCTGGCACTTATTAATTATGAGAACATGGGACAAAGAGTCAACTTCTATGAATGACAGCTGCTTAGTAAGTGAATAACAGGTTATAATAGCTCAGGCACTTTCAGAGTCACCATGATGACTTTAAAGAACAAGTGTTAGGAACAACTGTCTATCCCAGAATGGAACAACCAAAAAATATTTATTCCTTTTATCTTCATTCTCTAATCAGTTAGCATACTATCTTTTAAAATATATAAAATCCTACCTGTTTAAATGGTCATCTGTAGAATTTTCATCCACTATTAAAGAAGAGAGTAAAATATTTATTTAATCAACAATAGAAAATATAAAACATTAAATGTGTATGACTGTGATTCTTTGTTACAGAGCATTCTTCTGGGCCCCTATATGAAGAATTTTCTATAATAGGTTGTAATTATATCTCTGATAGGCAATTAATGAATTAGGAATTCCTATGTCCCATACTTTGTACTTTTCAAATGCAAGGAATAAGCATAGGATTTATTCAAAATTTGATACCTAAAAGTAAACAGTTGATCCCATGACTGTAATTTTAACTGAAAGTTGCAAGATGGACAGAAAACATTATTAGCAGAAACAGGAACATAAACAAAGTGTCAAACAGATAGTATAATCTTTCTGGACTAATTGCAGTAGGAACAATTATCAGAGAATTTTCTTATGTTATGACAAACAACAGCTCCAGATAGAGGAAACACAACATAATAATTTCAAAATACTTTTCTTATTTACAAAAAAATTTTTCTTATCTTACAAAAAAATTGTAAGATTTCAGGGACCAAAATTAAATTAACACAAAATTTCTTTAGAAAATGTCATTTCAAATTATAAATTTCCTATAATTAGTTGCTTAAATAATCATGAATTCTAGACTATTAAGAAAGTAATTAAGACCAATACAAATGTAATATATAAAATATATATATATTTAACTGCTCCTTTGCCACCAGAATATTCTTATTCCTATTTATTTATTTTCACAACAGGAATTGAACCCAGGGGAGCTGAACCACTGAAATATATCCCAGTCCTTTCTTTTAAT
This sequence comes from Sciurus carolinensis, assembly GCF_902686445.1. Taxonomy (NCBI): domain Eukaryota; kingdom Metazoa; phylum Chordata; class Mammalia; order Rodentia; family Sciuridae; genus Sciurus; species Sciurus carolinensis. The sequence continues at coordinate 677,201 of NW_025920171.1, read as the reverse complement.
TTTTGAGGCAGTGTCTTGTTGAGTTGTTTAGGGCCTCAATAAGTTGCTGAAGCTTTAAACTTGCAATCCTCCTGCCTCAGCCTCCTGAGCTGCCAAGATTACAGGACTGCTGACACTGCACCCAGATATACTCTTATTTTTTGATATAAGCCATAAACACCAAGAAAAGTGCACTTTCAGAAATCTTACCTGGGTTGATAGTTTCAGAATTTTCTGGTTCTGCTTTCATGTATTGAAGAATTAATTCCCTATGACTATATATGAAAAATTAGTAAAGTTAGAATTTTAATATTGATATGAGAAACAAAAACCATATTCAATACATAAAAGTGTTTTAGACAACATTAGATATAATAGACTTTATAATATGCATTTCAAATTTGTAATACCAGACATTTTGTTAACTTGACAATTATTTGTAAATTGTTCTATTTTCTTTTGTTTTTGAGATGGGATTTAACAATGATGCCTGCACTGCTCTGGAATTCTGGAGCTCAAGCAATTCTCATGCCTCAGTCTCCCAAATAGCTGGGGTGAACACACACATGCCACTGCACCCATAAGTTTATATTAGGAAAAAAGAAAATAAGATGTAATGATCATGCAGTGAGGCCAATAAAGTTAAGTATATTACATGATAATAGCTTGAACTCAGAAAATGTTATGTCCCTATAAACAATAGCTCCTTCTTTTTGCACAATTAATTTCTCATAAGATTAAGGGCTTCTTCTAAAAATAAGGGTTTAACCCTAACTTAAAATAATGTTGTAACTTTTAAGTCTAAGTGTGCATTACCATGAAAACTCAGGGACTGGAATCAATAAGGGTATTTTGTAATAAGGTAATAATTACCAGACTACAGAGCAACACAGCAGCAACAGAACTGACAAAACAAAAGCATTTTAAAAGTCCTCTCCCCTCTCCTTAGACTTTAAGAAAACCCTTAGGTCCTCAGGAAATTAAAGGATGGTGGAAAAAGCTAATTTTCAGGGGAGAGTAAAAAGATTTTCTGCTCAACTAGGCATTTCAAAACCCAAATACCTAATTAGGAAAGTGAAAGTGTGACACAGTTTATACCCCATGGTCAGAAATTATACTTCAAATGATAGAGATAAGGCTGGGTATCATGACAATAAAATCTCTAAAACCCTAAGATACTGGCTACTGATGCATTTCTGTGGTACAGCAATTCACTAGCACCTATAAGAACATGAAGGAAGAAAAGGAGAGGAGAGAGAAGAAAGGAACCTTGGAGAAAACTCACACTTATCACCACTTCTCACCTAGACTCTTGCAGGACTGCAGACTGATGAAGTACTCTAATGCACTATTATTTCATACATATCCATATCATGAAATCTCACCTGATGTGTAAAATGCAATAGTTGTTAGTATTTTGAGCCTCCAATCAAGGTTCATTTGTATTTTAATGTAAACACTTACCCACTATAACCACTAGCAGCAGTATAAGCTAATGCCATCTGTCCAAAGTTATCTGTAGCAGAGACATCAACACCATTCTGGAGAAGCAACTCAGCTATGTGTTTTGATTTGTGCTCCATAGCAAACATGAGGGATGTTCTATAATAAGAGAGCTAACTTCAACCTTAAGAATTTTAATAGAGTTATTTGAACAGCTAATTTATAATATTTTTCCAATTTGACATATTACTTTACAGATACTAAGAGACATAAACATCTTGGGAGAGAAAATGTTCAGTTTTGCAAATCATCTCAAAGTCTAAAAGGAAAAAAAAAAAGAAACCTCTTTTCCCAATGAGGGAGAAGTTACAAACTTAAAATCCTTCAATGAACAATAACTATGATGAAGTCATTTATCAGAGAACAGTAAAGATTTCAATGAAGAAAGCTCCATTTCTTTCCTAGTGTGATGTAATGTATTGTAATTCACAGTCAACCAAAGATCAAACAACAAAGACTATTTCCAGGCTAATAATAATAATAATATAATAATAATATTGATCCAGAAATATATTTATATTTAGTCATAAGTATTGTCTTCAAGGTGATGCACTACCAAAGGTAGGAAAGAAATCTAGTTGTGCAAGAATCTAAGGCTTATCTTTTTTCTCTTTACCAACTGTCTATATCTTATCTTTATTAAATAAAACATTTATCCCATTAAAACTGTTTTTTTCTCCCTTCCCCTTCCAAAGTATCAAACTATGTTAAAAATCGACAGCTTCTGGCAATAGAAATTAAAAATCACTTAGGAATAATATAACATCAATATTCTAAAAGGAAAGTAATTTAGAACAGTCAACCAACTGTCAAAATAATTTTAAATACTTATTTATGCTCAATACACCATTTCAAAAAGAACAATATATCAGAAGTAGAAGTTAAAAATACAGCAGAAAATTCTAAAATTTAAATACTGAATCAAAATATAAAGGAAATGTCTATTCATTATGAACCTAATAGGAAAACTCTTTAGCTAACAATATATCATGTGACCACAAACCAAATAACAAACATCTGCAAATACTTTTGAATCATATTTACACTTATTTATATTGCTCATTTTGAATAATTGATTTTCTACCCTAACGTGGTTTATGTTTATATATATCACTCTATTCTAAATAATTGTATTAATATTGTTCTTCCTATTGATCTAATCATTTTTGCTTGAGTGATTTTTACCACTAGGTTTTTGTAAAAGAATAAAGTACTGTAATTTCCCTTCAGGTCAACAGCATGTATATTTTCTTTCCTCTGATTTAAAGTCTCTACCATCAGCTTTTTTATACTTTACGGCAAGTAAAACTGGTGTGTGGCTATTCTGGAAAACAACAAAAACTATAAATTTTCAAAATTCCACAACTGAACTAAAACTCTTACAAAATTCTGTCTGAACATAGGAATAAAATAAATAATATAAATTGAGGGTAATTTCTTCCTTCTCATCCCACTGCACTTCCATATGTGCTTACCCTTCTCTTTGCAATGCTGCTCCTCTGCCTACAATTGTCACAAAAAATCTAGTCATTTCTTGAGAAAACAGACTGCATCTTTTTTTGCCATAGTCCTATTCCCTAAAACATTAGTATTTAAGTATTTTATTTAAACAACAAACCAAATTTTCAACTCTATATCAGGGTGTATCAATCTACTTTCCAAAGAATCTACTTTTCCAGAAATACCACACCTTATCAGAAAGGTACCCTGGTTCACTGTTAGAGAAATTTTATAAAAATTTGCATTATGTATCCTGTATTATGGGCACATGTTTTTCACTTCTTAACAGTTATTTGACATTGATTTTTCATAGCAAATGTTTAAATTGGGAAGAACTAAATTTGCAGGTATAGGCTTTCCAATAACATGGAAGCTTCCTCCATGTTACTCAAGTCCTCTTGATTCTCTTCCATTTATGGTGTCAGAATCCCAGATATCAGTATCAGGCACTCGTGCTCCAAATGGTTCAAAGAAATTAGGCTCTGAATTGAAAAGATAAGACTAAGAAGACTCTTACTTTTCCTTAATTTGTTCCTGTATTTTCTGTTATTATTAGATGGAAGGTATTTACCTTATATATTAGAAAGTTGAACACAAAAATATATTCTTCCTGGAGAATGGGTGAAAGATCTATTTTAGTTACTCCACTAATAGGTGATAAATATCCAGCATACATAACTCAGAAAACTTCATACACTCCAAAAATAACCTAACAAATAAATGGGTAAAAATACTGAGGAGAAATTTTTCAAAAGAAGAATCACAAATAGACAACACCATACAAAAAGTATTCAACACCTCTAGCAATCAGAGAAATGCTACAATAAGATTTAATATCACTCCAGTTGGAATGGTAATGATCAAGAATATAAACAATGATAGATGCTGGCAAGACTGTGGGGAGAAAGAAAACATGCATTATTGGAAGCACTGTAGACTAGTACAATCACTCAGAAAAGCAGTTTGAAGATTCATCAGTAAACTAGAGATGGAAACACAATAACCCACTTCTATTTATTTTTGTAAAATAACAAAAAAATCACCATACTACAGTGATAGAACTCCTTCAATGTTTATAGTAGTCCAATTCAAAAGAATTGCATTATAAAATCATTTCACTATGCCTATCAATGGATGAAAGGATTAAGAATTTGTTGTGTATATACACACTATGTAATTCTACTTACCATATAGAAGAATTAAACTATGTCAAATGCAAGTGAATTGGTGGCAATTGAGAACATCATGTTAAGTGAAAAAAGTCAAACTGAGAATCTCAAAGGTCAAATGTACTCTTTCATAAGTAGAAAGCTAGAGTAAAATAAAGGAAAGGAGGAGAAAAAGATATAATTATGAGAAGATATAGGGAAGATCATGGGTAGAAGAATATTGAAGGACCATTGAAAGGATGAGAAAGAAAAGGCAATGGATAATGAACTCTTCAAAAATGATGGTATGTGCATGCGCAATTATGCCACATGAAACTTCACTGTTGTGTATAAGTAAAAATAAGCAATAAAAACTAAATAAATAGACAAGGGAAAGGATGTCCATCAGAGCAGAGGAATGAGAACAATGGAGGGAAGGAGGGACAGAGAGAAAAGGGGCATGAAAGAGATTGAATCATGAACTGAAATCAAATTCCATGAATGTGTAATTTTGTTGGGATAAATCTGACAACACTACTATGTACAACAATGACTATCTATACATTATGTTTTCAACTCCTATGTGTAACTATTAAAATCAAATAAAATAAGGCTATGAAATATGTTTTCAATCTTAATGCAATTTTAGGACTCTAATACACATCTACTTTTCAGAATTTTTAAATTCTGATGCCATTTTAGTTGTTACTTAGTGTAATTTATAAATTTAGGCAAAACATAATTCAGAAATTTTGCATATCAATGAGCTTAATACTGATCAATAATGATGAACTATTGTTTACATAATGAAAGAACCTATGTTATTTTCATTTTTAATAGACATAGCTGAGAAGAAAGAGAAGGTGTTGCTTGCAATGGGCATAATATTTCCAATTCTAGAAATGTGTAACCTAACTAGGTTTAAAATGTTCCAGTGGGAATGTGACTTTTATAGTACACATGAAGAAAATGTTTTTAAAATGCTAATTTCTGAGACTTGGAAGACAGCAGAGTAAGAGAAGTTGCATTCCAAGCTGTGCTGTGGTATAAGATCCAAAGCCGTGGGTGTGCAACTTCTCAGCCTAGGTGGGTGAAGGAGAGAGTTGACCAAAATTAAATACTGAATGCTAAAAGAAACTTATAGACCCAGAAATTTGAGTATGAAAACAAGAAAAAAGACAGCCAACATAGCCCACCACCAGTGACTGCTGGAGTGAATTTGCAGATTTGTGGATTTACAAGTGTGAGCAGAGAAGTCCAAATTACAACCTGCACCTTGGAGTGTCTTGGTTCAGAGAAACCTGACATCAAAAATGATGCCTATCTCCCACCCTGCATCTCTGGGTCCCTGACATTGCCCTTGCCTTTATGCTGCCATAGTCTTGCTGCGCCTTTTACAACCACTGCCAGCCCACCAGGGCCTGCACAGTCAAGCATCATTATGCCATGAACATAAGGTGAAAAGCCCCCAGCACACAGGTGCAGCTGTGATGGTGGTGGAGGCAGTGACCCTGGCTTAGGTTCATGCTGAGGGGGAAGGGGAGCAGAAAAGAAGCATGAATGGAGCAAAAAGGCAGATCATGTGCAGAGCTTGGCCCAGCTAGAGAATCTATGCAAACAGTTGTATGAAACAACAGATACAACCACTTGACCGCAGGCAGAGGACACCTTGGTTGAATTCACCAACAGCCCTGACTGCCTGAGAAAGTACCAACTGCTCACTGGAGAGTGGAGGGAATCTGCTGCTGAACTAAACCTTCCCTGATATTACTTTAACTCAAAAAAAGGAGAAGACAAAACACTCAAACCATTAACAATAATCCAAGGAGGACAGAAAGAGGAAACTCAGGGTCAACTCCTTTACATCTACTCATACTAAAAACAGAAATTCCCACAACAAATAAGTACACATAAAAGGACAGGTGGAAAAAGAAGAAGAGGAATCCACCATAATTGGTACATGAGACCAAGAACTCTGAAAACATGAGAAAACAGACAAACATAATCCTCCCAAATTCACAATCCCCCAACAAAGATCCCACTGATGATGTGGACTAAATCCAAGGCTAAGAGTGTTTTAATAAACCTTATTATCAAAATGATCAAAGAACTAGAAGAAAATATGAGGGAGGAATTAAAGAGAAATTACAGGAGATGAAATACCACTTTAATTAAGAAATAAAAATATTGAAAAGAAACCAAACAGAACACTTAGAAATGAAAGGCATGAGCAATCAAGTTAAAAATTCACTTGAAAGCATCACTAACAGATTAGATTGCAAAGAAAATAGAAACTCAGTCCTTGAAGACAGGACTTCAAGCATTGAAGATAGACTATATGTTCTTGAGGACACAGAAGGTACTACAGGGAAAAATTATAGATCACGACCATAACATGCAAGAACTCAGGGACAAATTTAGAAGACAAAGCCTGAGAATCACTGAGAAAAAATAGAATATGAAGATACCAACTAAAAGCCTAAAGAATATTTTCAAAGAGGTATTTGAAGATAGTATTTCCACAGGAAAAATGAGATAGACATCCACAGAAAGAAGACTTACCAGACCCAAAAGAGGTGACTTACAGTTAAAAGATAAGCTTGCTGAGAAATTTTATAATCAAAATGACTAAAAAATAGCAAAGGAAAGAAAATTAAAAACCAGAAGAATTAAACATCAGGTCAAATAAATAAGGCTCACTTCTGATTTATCAGTTAAAATTCCAAATATCAAGAAGTCCTGGCATCAAAGAAAAGTCCAGGACCAGATGGGTTCTCAGCCGAGTTCTATGAAACCTTTAAAGAAGAGATCATTCCAATGTTTCTCAAAGTATTCCAAAAAATAGAAGAGGAGGGAACCCTTCCAAACTCATTCTATGAAGCCAATATTACCCTGATATCTAAACCAGAAAGAGACACATGGAGGAAAGAAAATTTCAGACCAATATCCTTAATGAACATCGACGCAAAAATTCTCAACAAAATTTTAGCAAATCGCATACAAAAACATATTAAAAGGATAGTGCACCATGATCAAGTGGGTTTCATCCTAGGGATGCAAGGTTGGTTCAACATCAGGAAATCAATAAATGTCATTCACCATATCAATAGACTTAAAGTCAAGAATCACATGATTATTTCAATAGATGCAGAGAAAGCATTTGATAAAATACAGCACGCCTTCATGCTCAAAACACTAGAAAAAATAGGGATAGTGGGAACCTTCCTTAACATTGTAAAGGCCATCTATGCTAAGCCCATGGCTAATATCATTCTAAATGGTAAAAAACTGAAAGCATTCCCCCTAAAAATTGGAACAAGGCAGGGATGCCCTCCTTCACCACTTCTGTTCAACATCGTCCTTGAAACTTTAGCCAGAGCAATTAGACAGACCAAAGAAATTAAAGGGATATGAATAGGAAAATAAGAACTCAAACTATCCCTATTTGCTGATGATATGATTATATACTTAGAGGAACCAGAAAATTTCACCAGAAAAATTTTAGATCTCATTAGTGAATTCAGTAAAGTAGCAAGATATAAGATCAATGCACATAAATCTAAGGCATTTTTATACATAAGCGATGAATCTTCAGAAAGAGCAAATAGGAAAACTACCCAATTCACAATAGCTTTGAAAAAAATAAAATACTTGGGAATCAATCTCACAAAAGAGGTGAAAGACCTCTACAATGAGAACTACAGAACACTAAAGAAAGAAATTAAAGAAAACCTTAGAAGATGGAAAGATCTCCCATGTTCATGGATAGGAAGAATTAATATTGTGAAAATGGCCATACTACCAAAAGTGCTATACAGATTCAATGCAATTCCAATTAAAATCCCAATGATGTACCTTACAGAAATAGAGCAAACAATTATGAAATTCATCTGGAAGAATAAAAAACCCAGAATAGCTAAAGCAATCCTTGGCAGAAAGAGTGAAGCAGGGAGTATCACAATACCAGATCTTCAACTCTACTACAAAGCAATAGTAACAAAAATGGCACGGTATTTGTACCAAAATAGAAAGGTGGATCAATGGTACAGCATAGAGGACATGGATAGAAACCCAAATATATACAATTTTTTCATACTAGACAAAGGGGCCAAAAATGGAGAAAAGATAGCCCCTTCAACAAATGGTGCTGGGAGAATTGGAAATCCATATGCAACAGAATGAAACTAAACCCATATCTCTCACCATGCATGAAACTAAACTCAAAATGGATTAAGGATCTCAGAATCAGACCAGAGACCTTGCATCTTATAGAAGAAAAGTAGGTCCAGAGCTTCAACATGTTGGCTTAGGACCAGACTTCCTCAACAGGACTCCCATAGCACAAGAAATAAAAGCAAGAATTAAGAACTGGGATGGATTCAAACTAAAAAGCTTTCTCTCAGCAAAGGAAACTATCAGCAATGTGAAGAGAGAGCCTACAGAGTGGGAGAAAATCTTTGCCAATCATACTTCAGATAGAGTACTAATCTCTAGAATCTATAAAGAACTCAAAAAACTCTACACCAAGAATGCAAATAATCCAATCGACAAATGGGCTAAGGAAATGAATAGACACTTCACAGAGGAAGATCTACAAGCAATCAACAAACATATGGAAAAATGTTCAACATCTCTAGTAATAAGAGAAATGCAAATCAAAACCACCCTAAGATTCCATCTCACCCCAATTAGAATGGTGATTATCAAGAATACAAGCAACAACAGGTGTTGGCGAGAATGTGGGGAGAAAGGTACACTCATACATTGCTGGTGGGGCTTCAAACTAGTGCAGCCACTCTGGAAAGCAGTGTGGAGACTCCTTAGAAAACTTGGAATGGAACCACCATTTGATCCAGCTATCCCACTCCTTGGCCTATAACCAAAGGACTTAAAATCAGCATATTACAGAGATACAGCCACATCAATGTTCATAGTTGCTCAGTTCACAATAACCAGATTGTGGAACCAACCTAGATGTCCTTCAATTGATGAATGGATAAAGAAAATGTGGTATATATATACAATGGAATATTACTTAGCCATAAAGAATGATAAAATTATGGCATTTTCAGGCAAATGGATGAAATTGGAGAATATCATTCTAAGTGAGATAAACCAATCTCTAAAAACCAAAGGATGAATGATATCACTAATAAGTGGATCATGACACATAATGGGGGGATGGGGGGGTTAGTGTTAGGGTTAGAGTTAGGGTTAGGGAGGGGGGCAAGAATGGAGGAAGGAAGGACTGTATTGAGGGAAAAGCGGGGTGGGAGGGGTCGGGGGGAAGGGAAAAATAACAGAATGAATCAAACAACATTACCCTATATAAGTTTATGACTACACAAATGGTATGCCTTTACGCCATGTACAAACAGAGAAGCAACATGTATCCCATTTACAATAAAAAAAAAAGAAAGAAAAAAAAAAAGAAGTCCTGGCATGAGGTATTTCAAGTCCTAAAAGTAAACAACTGTCAGCCAAGGTTACTATATACAGCAAAACACAGTTTAACATTTGAGGGGGAAATAAAAGCATTCAATGACAAGAATTTCTGTAGATTAAATACAAGTGAAATATGTTTACAGTAAAAAATAGAATAAACAAAATGAATTCATGAGGACCAAGCCATAATCACAAAGGATAATCTAAGATATACTACACACAGAGGAACTAAAAATCAATTCCCAATGAGCATGAACAGAGGAAGTTAAACAGAAGAATAATCCACTAAATCAGAATCCAACCAGGGTAATAGCAGAATTTATGACAAGAAACAACAAACCCATTGATATATATACTAACAATAAATGTTAATGGTCTTAATTTCTCAGTTACAAGCCACAGATTAGTAGAATGTGTCAAAACCAGAATACAACTCTATGATGCTAATAAGAGACTCAGCTTATAGACAAAAACAATCCCAGACTGAAGGTAAAAGGATGACAAAATATATATTTTTTCCAGGCATATGGTCAAAGAAAACAGGCAGGAGTAGCTATCTCTCAATTCAGGTAAAATAAATTTCAAGGAGAAATTAATCAGAAGAGACAAAGGAGGCTACGTTATCCCAGTAACATGAACAATACAACAAAAAGTTACAATAATAGTAAACATTTATTCCACAAAGGTGAACACACACAATTACACAAAAGAAATACTACATTATAACATAATACTACACATTATGTTAAATGAATTAAATCCCAACCCCCAAACACTGCTTGATTTCAACACACCCATGGCACCATAGACAGGTCATCAAAATATCATACATACTTTAAGCCTAATCAACACTATAATAAAGTCGACCTAACTGATAACCAACCTAATATCTCAATCTCAAAGAGCTGAATTTACCCTCTTCTCAGCAAGACTGGAATTTTTTCCAAAGTAGATCATATTCATGGCTAAAAATCAAATATTATCAAATCAAAATCTGATGTAATCACATGTATTCTATCATAAAGAAAAAATGTAAACCACATAAATACAGGAAGGTTGAATAATGCTCTCCTATCTGAGGAACTGATAAAAAAAATGAGAATAGAAATTAAGAAATTCTTAGAAATTAATGAGACCAAAGAATGTATCTGGCATTGTATAAAAGCAATTCTAAGAGGAAATCTTATGGCACTGTTTGCCTACATTTAAAAATTTGACAGATTCCTAATAAATAATCCTATATTTCACCTGAAATTCTTGGATAAATAACAGATTAAATCCCAAAACCAGTAGAAGACAGGAAAAATTTAAGATAAAAAAAATCAATAAAATTGAGAATAATTGAACAATACACAGGATCAATGAAATGAAGAGTTGGTTCTTTGATAAAAAACAAATACAGTTGAAAAACCCTTAGACAAACTAACTAAAAGAAGGAGAGAAAAAAATCAACAATATCAGTGATGGAAAGGATATTACATCCTAGATCCTTCTGAAATCCAAAGGTTTATCTGAATCTGTGTTGAAAAATTATTCATGAATAAACAGCAATATATAGAAAACATTGGCAAAATTTTACACACATATGACCCTGACCAAATTGAAATAGAAAAATGTGTAAAATCTAAACAGACCAATACCAAGTAATATATTGAAATAACAATTTAAAATCTTCCACAATATGAAAACCCACAACCTAATGGATTCTCAGTTGAATTCTACCAAACCTTTACAGAAGAAATAACAGCATTCTTTCTCAAATTATTCCATGAAATTGAAAGGGAGGAAATTTTCCCAAATATATTTTATGAAGCTGGTATAACCCTGATACCAAAACACACAAAGAAATATCAAGAAAGAAAAGCTACAGAGCAATAGCCCTGATAAATCCAGACGCAAACATCCTTAAAATATTAGTGAACCATATTCAAAAGGATGATGCACCAAGAACAAGTGGGTTTCATTCCATGTATGCAAAGTTAGTTCAACATGCACAAATCAATAAATGTCATTCAATCCTTAAACAAAATTATGGGAAAAAGTCATGCAATCATCTCAATAAATGCAAAAAAAAAAAAACCTTGGATAAAATCTACCACCTATTCATTTTATAAACACTGGAGAAGCTAGGGATCAAATTACTTACCTCAACATTTTAAAGGACATTTATGACAAACCCAAAGCCAATTAACTAAATGAAGAAAATCTAAAAGCAAGCCCACTAAATTCAGGAACAAGACAAGCTTGCACACTCACCATTCATATTTAATATAGGCCTCAAAACACTTATCAGAGTGACCAGGCAAGAAAAGAAAAAGAATGCAAATAGGAGAAGTCAAACTCTCTGTTGCTGAAAACATGATCCTATATCTAGAAGATTAAAAAAAGACTTCACCAGAAGATTTTAGAGCTTATAAAGGAATTTAGCAAAGTAGTAGGGTACAAAATCAACACCCATAAATCAGTAGTTTTCCTATACCCCAACAGTGATTCAGCTGAGGAAGGAATCAAGAAAAATGTCTCACTCACAATAACCTCAAAAAATTAAATACTTGGGAATTAATTTATCCAAGGAGGCAAAAGAGCTCTACAACATAAATAATAGAACACTGAAGAGAAAAACACTTAAGAACTGAGAAGATGGAAAGACATCACATGTTCTTGAACAGGCTGAAACAATATGGTCAGAAAGGCCAAACCACTAAAAGCAATATACAGATCCAATACAATCCCATTTAAAATACAAATTACCTTCTGGACAGAGTTAGGAAAAATCAACTCTTAGATTTACTTGGAAGAATAAGAAATCCAGAATAGCTACACAATACTAAGCAAGATAATTGAAGCAGGAGACATGAAATTACCTAATCTAAAAATTTACAACAGAACCATAAGAGCAAAAATATTCACAAACCTCTAGACATATGATATTTGACAAATTTGCCAAAAATGTATCTTAGGGAAATGACACACTTTATAATAAATGGTGCTGGGACAAATGGAGAGTTGTTTGTAGAGAAAAAAAAATTAGGCCCTGGTCTTTCACTCTTCACAATCCTCAAATTGAAATGGATCAGAGATTAAAAATTAGACCTGATAATTTTAGCTGCTAGAAGAAAATACAGTTTGAACACTCCAACGTAAAAGTGCTGGCATCAGCTTCCTTATGAAGCCCTATAAAGTGCAAAAAACAAAACCAAGTATCAATATTTGGAATGACACCAAACTGAAAAGTTTCTGCACTGCAAAGGAAATGATTAAAACTGTGAAAAGAGAACCTAGAGAATGAGAGAAAATCTAGGCAATTTCTTTCATTCCTTCTAATTACATTAATTCCCTATTAATTCCTTCAATGGGTAACTTATATCCAGAATACACAAGAACTAAAGCCCACCAAAACAATACCTAATCAGTAGAAGGGCAAGTAACTGTACAGAAACTACTCAAAAGAAGAAACACAATTGGACAACAAGAGTAGGAAAAATTTTCAACATCTCTAGCAATCAAAGAAATTCTACATATGATTCAATCTCACTCTGGTCAGAATGGTAATGATCAAGAACACTGAAATCAGTAAAACCCAGTGAGATTGTGTGGAGAAAAGAGCACCTATGCATTGTGGGTGAACTGCAGACATACCACTTGGGAGATTACAGTGTGGAGAGTACTCAAAAGCTAGGGATGCCTGGGAGGTTTTGAGGTGGTGGGATAGAACAGGTAACTTCCCTGGCTACTCCATGGTGTGAAACCAAGAAAGAAGACAGGTAGCTTCTCAGCGAGGTTGGAGAAAAAAAAGGGTGGGGCTTTACTGGAATTTAATACTGGAAAATCAAAGCAGATAAAATGAGAAAGAAACCTACAACACCATAGCTGTTGCTGCAGCTGGAGACACCAGAGTGGCCCCTCTCAGGGCACAGTTGAGGGATAAGGGAATCAAGGAAACCCACACTTTTAGGAGAATTGAGACATGCCTGTATACAGAGTTTGCAGATCAAAGTCACTACCTTACTAAGTGTAAAGGTTCACTTTACAACAGTCTTGTATGGAAAACCAATCACATTTCTTTGTGTGGCATATGGAGGACAAAGGAAAGAACAGTTTTGAGGCCACACATTGGGAACTGATAACTATGGGAGCCAAGTTCTAACAAACCTCAGTCTGGCCCAAAATACAGGCCAGGCAAAAGCAAAATGCATGACAAAGAGCGTACCCAAGTTGCAAAGAGAAAATTAAACATATGAGATTTACACAGAGGACAACTGGACATGGAATTCCACCTGGTACTTCCCCTCCCCTCTAATCTTGCAAGGCTGACTGAGAGACACACATCTGGCCAGAAATTAAAACAGTGGGTGTACGAGAGACTAAGTTTGGACACTGAGCTTGACACCATAAAATATGCAGTCAGCAGGTGGCATAATGAACTAAGAATTGGCTCCTACACCACACAAGTGGGCCCCAGGGAAGATCCTGGGTTGCACACTTCCAGGAGGGACTGGCAATTTCTGAGCTCTGGAGGTGCAGTTATTGAGAATCTCCAGACCAACTGGCATCCAGTGAAAGAGCCTAGACCCTACCTATGCCCAAACCCTGCACCCAGCATTTCCACCAACAGGATTGTCTCTCACAATTGCAACTCCACCCTGAGGGTACAGCAAGCATCAAAATCCAGACAACCCCACTTAACTACTAAGTAGGGAAACTGAATATTTTGAACTCCAATGAAAACAATTCTTTAACTTTTCATCAAGGTCTTTTTTCCCCTTATATCTTTTCTCTTCTTAATTGAGACCTTAATGGTTCATAGATATTTATACATATTTATATTTGGATTTTTCTTTTCTCATTTCCAGCTCATTTGAAACTACTTATTTTTCATGGATCAGTTTTTTGGAGACTTGGAAGTTTGATTAATATATTTCAGTTTTGATTTTTATTCTTTCATTTTTGTATTTATTTTTAATTTTAAAACCTTTACTTTATATATATTTTCTCTCATCTGTTACCCTTGAACCTCTTTCTCCCTTTTCTTTTGCTAATAGCCAATCTCTATGGTTCTTTCAGTCTTCCTTTAACTTTTTGCTTCTATCTTCTCTCCCCCTCCCTCGAAATCAATACATCCTACATCACTTCTGTTCTCTCCCTGCCAAACATTCAAAATTATAAGTCATTTTGCAAAGTTAATGCTTTTATTGTTTACAAGAATTCATTGTATATTTTCTATTTATTGTGACAACATTGTAGATGTCACATCAGGAATTACTGGGTTTGATGCTGTATATAGTTTTCATTGGTTGTTTTTACCCTTAAATTATAAGTACTAGAAACCTTCAGGGACATTATAGTCTACAGAGTAGAAAAACTACTGTTTTACATCCATACTTTTACATGAGTAGACATGAAAACAACATGATAAGGTAAGGGAACAAATCACCCCAAACAAACCAAGACACTTTAATAACAGAATCCATCACCACCATAGAGGAAGAAATGACAAAGGAGTTTAGAATGTATATAAATTAATCTGTGAGGAAAATGGTGTTGAAGGAGTGATATCAGGGAAAAATGGAGAAAATGAAATATCAGTTCAATAAACAGATATTTTCTAAACAAAAATCAAGCAGAAATACTTGAAAAGAAGGTATCAATGAACCAAATCAAGTATTCAACTCAAATCATGACCAACAGACTAGACCACTTAGAAGTCAGAATTTTAGATAATGAAGGCAAAATATATAATCTTGAAATTAAAGTTGACCTTGGAGAAAAGATGCTTGGAGTCCATAAACAGAATTTTCCAAAAATATGAGATAACCTGAAAAGATCAAATTGAAGATTTATTGAGTTCAATGAAGGCTTGAAGAGAGAAACCAAATGAATACACAATATTTTCAATGAAATAATATCAGAGTGATAGAGTAAAACAGACATTATTACCTCATGTACATAAATGAATTGACTGATGTGATCTTACAATATGTATAATCAGAAAAATGAGAGATTACACTCCATTTATGTATGATCTATCAAAATGTATAAAAGCATTCTACTGTTATGTACAACTAATTAGAACAAATATTTTAAAAAATTAAAAATAAATATCAGAAAATTTCCTAAACCTAAAGAATAAAATGGAAAATCAGATGCAAGAGGCATATAAAACTCCAAATATAAAAAAATTAGAAAACAACCACACAGAGGTATATTATTATGACAATAGCCAACATACAGATTAAGGATAGAATTTTAAAGACTGCCATAGAAAATCAAATAGTCACATTTAGAGGGAAAACAATCTGTATCTCAGCTGATTTCTCAGCACAGACCCTCAGAGCTAGGAATCTTGGAGCATTATTTATCAAGCTCTGAAAGAATATGGATTCCAGCCAAAAAAAAATCTATACCCAGCAAAATTAAGACTCATAACTGGTGATGAAATAAAAACCTTCCATGATAAGTACAAGTTAAAAGAATTCCGAGGAGAAAGCCTACTCTACAAGACATACTCAATAAAATATTTCATGAAGAAATAAGAAAATAAAAGTGAAGACCAGCAAAGGAAGGAACTACACTAGAATAATTGTCAAAGGAGAAACTATTTCAAATTAAAAATCAGAAATAAATCAAAATGATAGTGAATAAAAATCATCTCAATAACAACATTAATGTTAATGACTTAAACATATCAATAAAAATACAAAGATTGATAGAGTGGATTAAAAAAGACAACCCAAAAATATACCATTCTCCAGGACTCTTACCTAATCAGCAAAGACATTCTCAGACTGAAGGTAAAAGAATGGAAAGAAACATAACTCATGTGGATCTTATAAAGAAGCAGGAGATTTTATTTTCATACCAGGTAAAGTGGACATCAATCTAAAGTTAATCAGAAGGGACAAAGAAGGACATTTCATACTACATCAGGGAATTACATATCAACAAGTCATAACAATCATAAATATTTATGCCCCAAACAATGGAGGCTCTACATGCATCAAACAAAGCTTTCTCAATTTCTACAATCAAAGAGACCACAACACAATAATACTGGCTAACTTTAAGACACCTTTCTCACCACTGGAGTGATTCTCCAAAGGAAAACTTAAAAGAAAGTGGAGAACTAAAAAATGCAATAAATAATTTAGACTTAACAGGCATATATAGGATATTTAATTCATCAAACACTGAAGGTACCTTTTTCACAGCAGCACATGGATCCTTCTCTAAAATACACTATATGTTATACTGCAAAGCAACTCTTAACAAATATGCAAAATTGAGATAAAACTTTTCATTCTATGAGATCCTAGTAGAATGAAATTAGAAATCAAAATTAAAATACAAAACAGAATCTTCTCCAACACCTTCAAACTGAACAATATTCTATTGATTGACTGAAGTAGCAGAAGAAATCAAGGATGAAATTTTAAAAACTAACACAGGTAAATGAGAATAGAAATGTGACATATCAAAAACTCTGGGAAAATATGAAGGCAGTGCTAAGGGGAGAGTCCATTGCATTCAACTCATTCATTTAAAGAATAGAAAGTTCCTAATAAGTAACCTAACATTTCATCACAAGGCACCAGAAAAGAAAGAAGACAGGGAATAATTAAAATCAGAGTTGAAATAAAATGGAAACAAAAAAAGTAACTAGAAACATAACAGAAAGTTAGTTCTTTCAAAAGTAAATAAAATTAATAAACCTTATACAAACCAATCAAGAAAAAGAGAAAATTCAAATTCTTAAAATTCACAACAAAAAATAAAATATCACCATAGACACTACTGACATACAGATGATATTCAGAAACTATTCTGAAAATTTATTCACTAATAAAATATAAAATGTTGAAGACATCAAAAATTTCTACAGACATATGAACTACCCTAAATTCAATCAGAAAGATTAAGAAATTTAAACAGATAAAATTCAAGCAATGAAATTTGAAGATGCCATCAAAGTCTACCTGAGAAAGAAAAGCCCAGACCAGATGGATTTTTAAATCAGTTCTACTAGACCTTCAAAGAAAACAGCAATACTTCTCAATTTATTCCATGAAGTAAGGAAGGGGCTAACATTCCAAAGCAATTGTATGAAGCTAGTATCATCCTGAAATCAAAAACAAAAACAAAAGAGCACATCAGGGAAAGAAATTTTCAGATAATTATTCCTGATGAATATAAATGAAAAAAAATCTCAATATAATACAGGCAAGTTGCATATGAAGAAACATTTAAAAGGTAGTGCATGGTGCTCAAGTAGGTTCTTCCCAGGGAGCAAGGTTGTTTCAACATATGGAAAATCAGTACATAAAATACACTAAATAAGCAGATTTCAAGGCACAAATCTCATGATTATGTCAATAAATGCCAAAAAGGCATTTGAAAAAATAGAGTATTCATTCATGTTGAAAAATTAGGAATCATAGGACTATACCTCAACATTGTAAAGGCTGTATATGCTAAACCCATGGACAACATCATTCTAAATGAGAATAATTGAAAGTGTTCCCTCTAAAAATTGGAACAAGACAGGAATGTTCTCTTTCACTTTTTCGAATTTAACATAGTTCTGGAAACTTTAGTCAAAGCCAATTAGAGGAAAAGAAACAGAATTAAAGGGATATGAATGAAAAAAAATCAAACTATCCCTATTTGCTGACAATTATGATTTTATATTTAAAACACATGTAATTACACTAGAAATTTTCTAGACTATAAAAGAATTCAACAATGTAGCAGGATATAAAATTAACACCCATAAATCAATTGCATTCCTATATACTGGTGATGAAATCAAGAGAGAATTAGAAAACTCTCTTGAATAGAATCCTTAAAAATAAGAGCCTTAAAAATAAAACAAAATATTTGTGAATTAATCCAAAAAATAGGTGGACAACCTCTACAATGAAAATTACAGAACTCTAAAGAAACAAGTTGGAGAAGACCTGGGAAGATGGAAAGATCTTACATGTTTTTGAATGGGTATTTTAAAAATGATCAGACTATCAAAAGTGCTATATAGATTTAATCCAATTCCTATTAAGTTTCTAGTTGGGTTCTTCATAGAAATTGATACATCAGTCATGAAATTTCATTTGGAAAATAAAGAAACAGGGAATAATCAAATCATTCCTCCATGAGAAATGTGAAGCAGGAAGCATTCCAATACTACAACTTAAATTACACTCCAGAGGAATAGTAACAAAAAAAAACATGATATTGGCACCAAACAGAAAGGAAGACAAATGGTACAGAAGAGAAGATGTATAGACAAACCCACATAAATACAGTTATCTCATACTAGACAAGTCACCAATAAACACACATTGAAGAAAAGATAGCATTTTCAACAAATGGTGCTGGAAAACAGAAAATCCATATGTAGTAGATTGAAATTTAACTCTATATCTCACTCTGAACAAAATTCAACTCAAACTGGCATTAGACCAGAAACATTGCATCTACTAGAGGAAAATGTAGGACAAACTCTCCATCATAAGACATTAGGAACCAATTTTCTCAACAAGACTCCTAAAGTGCAGGAAATAAAATCAGAAATCAATAAATTGGATGGTATCAAACTAAATAGCTTCATTACAGCAAAGGAAACAGTTGAGAACATGAAGAGACAGCCCACAGAATGGGAGGAAATCTTTGACAGCTGCATCTCAGATAGATCATTATTCTTCAGGATATACATATAACTCAAAACACAAAACAACCCCAAATAACCCAATCTATAAATGGGTCTCATAACTGAACAAACACTTCACAGAAGAAATGTGATCAGTAAATATATGAAAAAATATCCAATATCACTAGCAATTAGAGAAATGAAATTAATACTACACTGAGATTTCCTCTCACTGCAGTCAGAATGGCAATTATAAAGCCTACAGTAACAATAGATATTGGTAAGGATGTGGGGGAAAAGTTACAATCACACATTACTGGTGGGTCTAAAATTTGGTGTAGCCCATTAGCAGTATGGAGATTCCTCAGAAAACTAGGAATGGATTCACAATTTGATACTATTATCCCACTCTCAGCATATACCCAGAAGACTTAAAGTTGGCCTACTTCAATTTATATGGCCACATCAATTTTACAGCAGTTCAATTCTTAATACCTAAGCTATGAAACCAACCTAGATGCCTTTATCCAGATGTATGGAAAAAGAAAATGTGGCACATATATACAATGGACTATTATTCAGTCAAAAAGAAGAAACAAATTATAGCATTTGCCAGTAAATGAATAGAACCGAGACTATCTTGCTAAGTGAAAGAAGTCAATCCCAAAAATCCTAAGGCTAAATGTTCTGTTTAATATTAGATGCTGACTCATGATAGGCAGAGCAATGGAGGAGAGGAGGTTCACTAGATTGGACTGTGTGGAGTGAAGGAAAGGAGGGAGAATAGGGGTGGGATTGACCATAGAGTGAATCAGACCTAATTGTCCTATGTTCATATATGAAAGCAAAACTAGTCTAACTCCACATCATGTACAACCACAAATGTAGGAAGAGATAGCCTATGAATGGATGATATGTGAAAACACATTCTACTGTCATGATAGCAAAGAATAACCAAAAATAGGCATATGACCACAATATAATCCAACTATTTCACTCCTTCTGTTCTCCTGAAAGATCTAAAATTCCCATACTATGGCAACACTGCCACAACAATATTTACAATAACAAATTCATAATAGCTATATTTTGTAATTGGCCCAGGTTTAGCCAGGTATGTTATATATACACACAAATGTAGATGTATATGCACACATATATGTTTGTATATATGCAAATGTATATATAATATACAATATATATTGTATTGCATGTTTGTCATGTAATATGAATTATATATATAACAATATATAAATTAATATATACATATTCTACATATAAAATGAATAAAATTATTTCATTTGTTGGTAAACAGGTAGAAATAGAGAATATCCTGCCATGTAAAATTGTCCAAATTCAGAAACTCAGAAGATCAAACATTTTCTCTCAAAAATGGAAATTAGAGTAAAATAAAGCAAGGGAGGAGGGAAAGATAACATGAGTGTCCAATCAAATGCAAACTCATGTATGAGCAAAAAGATATCCAGCAGGGGAGGGGAAGGAGAATGAGATAGGGGAGGGAGCATGAGAGGCAAAGAGGGAGGCCAAGGAGGTCAGAACTAAAATTAAGTTCCATCCACATCAGTTTGTCAGGATGAAACTAAGTCCCATGTAAAACTATAAAACTATCATAATAATTTAAAATATAGTAAATGCCAATTTCTAAATTCTAAGCCTTAATCCATTTCAAAGAGTTTTATAAATTATTGTATAGGCCAGATTCTTGTAAATTAATAGAAACTATAAAGAGAACCATGAAATCTGTATAATATACTCTAAAACAGGAATTGTATACTTATTTATTGAGGAAAAGTAGGTCAACTGAGTGAATGCTACATTTTGACAGCAGCAAACAGAACACTCCTCCATGCTATGCAGGAGGCACACTGCACACCCTCACTACAGTAATGGTGCTCAGAGGGGCACATTGGTTCTTAAGAGAAGCTTAAATTTCAGACTTCTGAATGAATCTCCTTAATTTTAAATACAGACAACTTTTAGAGGTAAACTAAATATATTCATGAGTTCTAAAAAAATGTAAAAGAGGAAGAGACTTTTAACAACTGTTTGAATTCTAATTTAAAAAAAACAAACCTGCATAAAAATCCACATTCATCGACCAATGTCACAGTCAAAATAAACATAGTTTAAGTATTTTGGAAATAATGGTGTCTGGTGTATACCTTGGTTTTGGCTTCCAAATTCACATTGAGTGAAATCAGTTTTTCCACTAAAAATGGTCACTTCAAAGCAACAGTCAGGTGGAGAGTGTTTCATTCCTGATGTTGTGAGCATGTGGATTGGCACCATGTTCTAATAGGATATTTGCACACCGCTCTTCCATGTACTGTAGTGCCTGTTGGTTTTATACCAAGAAATAAACTCTAAATTTTGAGAATCAAAGAAAAACATTTCATATGTTTTACTAATTAATCACATTTAAATTGAATTAATCAATTTTTCTCCTAAGAATTTCAATCAGTTTTTTTTCCTACAGAAACCTGTGGTTACCTCGACCTTCATCAATGGTGTGTTGCCATCAAGATCACTGAGGTCAATCTTACAATTCTTCTTTATTAGAAAATCCAGGATTTCTGCTTTGCCAAAGGCACAGGCATAATGTAGAGCAGTCCTATGAAAGTAAGTGGCTTTGATAGGAACTCATAAATAACCTTTCAAAAATCTACAAGTATTAATGAAATTATAAACATTAAATAACAGGCAATTCCTCTATTATCTTCTGAAGAAAGTACAATATTTACCAGCTGTTATTACATACTGAATTAATAAATTAGCAACCTATTCAATTGACTTTTTCTTTTGCCTTTCTTTTTTTTTTTTTTTTTGGTACTTCCAGGGTTTGAACTCAGCGGCACTCAACCTAAAAGCCATATCCTTAGAACTTTTTATTATTACTTTAATTTTGAGGCAGGGTCTCACTAAATTGCCCAGGCTGGCATTGACCTTGTAATGCTTCTACCTTTGTCTCCCAAATCACTAGAATTATAGGCATGAGCTACTGTGCCTGGTCCTATGGATGTTTTAATTTTGTTTATTCTGTTTTTGTGGTGCTGGGAATGGACCCCAGAACCTGGAGTCTCCTATGTAAGAACTTTACCACTGAACCACTTTCTAAGCCCAGAGAATCCCACTTGACTATAAAGAGCATGGTCCTTGAATCTAGTTTAACATTGGCTGGAATTCTACTTTATCTTCTGTGACTGACTAGTTAGCTCTCCTATCCCTAAATTTTATCAACAATAAAATAAGGATTAAAGTTATTACTTACCTCCCAGGATACTATGGTGATGCTTAAATGGGAATCTATGCAAAAATTTGAACAGTTCCTAGAATAAGCAGCAGTTCAATAATTGTTGCCTTTTTGGCTATTGTAATCATTACTATTACTATGAATCAACAAGAGAATTTCAATTAATAAAATAGTACTATTATAGTGATTTTATAGATATCTTTTAAGGACTATGTATTTTAGTCAGTCTTAGATGCTTTTTTTTCTATGATTTTAATATCACTGACTTTGGGATGTCACTAAAATTTAGGACCCATTACAAGTATAATTGGGAACATTCAATTTTTTATTATTACATGAAATAAAGAACCATCACATAACCACAGTGCCTTACCTTGATTAAAATGTAATGCAAACAAAAGGTCTATAGTGGTTCTAGTCACATGGGTAGCATTCAATTTAATATTAGTTCTTAAAATTATTATAGTAAAGAGAGATGAATGGTAAAACAACAATAAAAGACCAAGTTTAAAACATAATAAAATACTTGCTTTTCTTTTTTTTTTCTTTCAAGTAACTTAGAGCGATAGGAAATGTAGGACCCAAATGAATTAGCATGGTTCCCTTTATTCAATATTTAGACTTACATAGGATATATGCAAATCAGGTATTTCCAATGTTCAATATTTAATACTGCCCTAAATTTTAAAACAGGCAGTTTACAGTTTCCTACCTTCAGAAGTGCTTCTGTGTGAGGAAGTGTGTACTTAAACTTAAGTCCTATCTCCAGTTTTAATGTCTGATCAAGTAAACATAAGGCTTACAGGGAAGAGTTTTAAGACACATTATGTCAATTATATACTAAGTATTCAGTGTATGGGTATAAATGACTACATAAAAGAAAAGATAAGTATGCTTGAGTTCAGTATTTTTAAATTTTTTAGATGTTGATAGATCTTTATTTTATTCATTTATTCATAAGTAGAGCTGAAGATCAAACCCTGTGCCTCACACATGCTAGGCAAGTGCTCTGCCACTAAGCCACAGCCCCAGCCCCTTGAGTTCAGTTTTTTAAGTAAAACTTATGAAGGAAACCAATACTTCAGCAGTAATAAAAATCTTTTACACTTGCTCTCTTCTTTTTTGTCAGCATGCTACTAAAGAAGAATTAACCTACAATTACATTTATGTAATAAGCCCTACACATAAAAATTTATGTGTAATATCTATAAAAACAGATGAAGGGTTTTCTTTCACTTCTACATAGAAAAGTACAAGAAAATGCAAATTCCTCTTTATACATTTTGTGTTGGCAAGGACTGTCCTATGAAAGAATGAAGTAAAAAGATGACTTCCTTTATTTCTACCTCTTTCAAAACTTTTATTCATTTAATTTTGGTGCTGGTGATTGGATGCATGCCCTTTAGCTTGCTAAAGTCAAACTGACAAATCAAAGTACTCTTTCACAGATGCTCAAGTAATTTATAGATATAAGAAAAAATATTTGTGACCCTAGTAAGAGAAGAAATTTAATTCTAACATTAAATGAAATACATTTCTCAGCTACAAAGTTTTGAGGATGCAAAAGGAGTTGTACTTAGACTCTGCTGCTTAAGGCTTAAGCTGCATAACACTCCTCACATAGATGATTTGTTGGTAAGTTCTGTTGAACATTTAAAAATGTATACATCCCTACCCACCAATTCTAGAATACTAAATATTTTTCCATATATTTGCATACTTTGTATTTTATCCTGTTCTAGGCTCTTGTCTTTTGACTGTTGGCAAACAAGTAATTTGTGAAAGTTTATAATGTTTTTTGATGCCCACATTGGCAAGTCTTTGTTCATTACAAATATTTTCAGAGTGTTATCATGACCTTAAAATACTGCATGCATGTGGGACTCCTAAAATGTTATAACTTTGATATTTTATTATTTTTAAATTTTTGCAATATTGATAACCATAGAAAGAGCTCACATTTTAGGGGACAAAGAGTATTCCCTTCCACAAAACCACCACCAGGGCCCAGGGCCATATGGATATCCTTAGTCCCCTGGGAACAAGGCAGGGCAAGGGACATTAGGGGAGCAGCAGACAGCCTGTGCATACTGGAACCTTAATGCATGCTGCTCCCTTGGCCCTGGTGACTGAAAGTCTGCACTTCCTGAAGCTGTGGATCAATGCTCTGTTCTCCCTGCTTACATAAACAGACAAACAGTAAGGTACAACTACAGGAAACTGTATTGGAATAGAGGAACCAGCAATGTTGTGCAGAAAGCTTTTGGCAGATTATTTTTAAGTGTAGTCTGCCAAAGTGTTGACAAAATTGGAAAAATATCATGTTTGGTGCTTTGGAAAGTGGGCAATCTGCCAGTGAAATTTATTATCTGCTCTTTTGAAAAGTAACAATGAAGTCTTTGCAGAAAACTCAGGGTTCTTCCACAAGTCTTGCTCTGAAGAGAGCTGGTGAAGAGGACACCAAGTTATCCTTCAAATTTGCTTAACTAGTGAGGTTTATCTTCTTCTTTTTTAACTTCCTCAGCAATGTTATAAACAAAAGAAAAAAAAAAACAGTGGAGCCATGTCTTGTAAGTTCTCTCAGTAGACAACACATAGTGGATTATATCTGAAGAATTCTTTTTAGTCCTTATGTTGTTATACAATGAGCAATGTTTTTCTCATTATGTACTTTTCTACAATGTATATAATGTACTTTTGAAAGTATGTACATTAACATTAGACTGCTGTGTGTACTTAACTGTTAAAGTCTACAAGGAAACCAGCTGAAATTTTGCTTTTGTTTTACTGCTCATTAAGAGGGTTTAGGTGCTAAACCTCCAAGTTTTGATACTACAATATGGACATCATGTTCCCAAAAAGGCCACAGTCATGTAAAATGGATTATCAATTTCTGCAAATGCACAAGGTAGCCTTTACATTATATTTGAATGTTATAGTATGGATAGCATAATAACATAAAAGGTCACAGGGAAGCAAAGATATTAATTTTATATGCTACAATTTGATATCAAAATAGTATTATAGGGGCTGGGGAGATAGCTCAGTCGGTAGAGTGCTTGCCTTGTAAGCACAAGGCCCTGGGTTGGATCCCCAGCACCAAATAAAAAAAAAAATAGTATTATAACCAGAATAAGTTATATTAATTTTTTCTAAACTATGAATAATTTATTATGTTATTATTAATGTGCATATAGCAGCTGTTATATTAGCATCAGGTTATATATTAGCACATATCAATCTGTGATTTAAAAGTTTGGTTAACTAAATGTATGCATGTGATTAAAATGCAACATTGCTATGACTTTAGTTCAATTGGAAAATTATTAAACTGCAATCAAAACATAGACAAGTCCTATGTGTCCACAGGAATCTCCTCAGTTCATTATTTTAGCGAGTTCTGAAAAATAGTTTTTATTAAATACACTGTTTCATATTTCTCAGCTGTAACATTTCACTTTTTACCTTTTATTTGTTAAATGAAAGAAAAAACAAGGGGGAAATTGCTAAAAAAATGTAGTGTCCCTTTCCCAATGTAATTCTTAAAAGTATAGCAGTCAGGTTTCATATCTATATTGCTTTATAGAGACCGATATGCTAAAAGGAAAAAAAAAATAAAGTGAAACATCTTTCCACAGGTTTAAATTACAAAGTTTCAGCAACACATTGATGACTGATGAGCTTAACCCTGTTTTCATATTTGATAAATTAGTTTACAAATTAATCTTAAAATCCAACAGTATGTAAATGTGGCTTTCTCTCAATACAAAATTGGATATGGTCACATTTTAAAAATATTTTAGTGCAGATAGAGATGTTAAAATAATAAAATTTCCAAAATGTAACTAGAAAGACAGTTATTTTTTTAAAGAATACATGTAAACCAATCCATAGCAGTGTTTTTTCCTGCCCACACTTTAAAAAACACCTTGGGACTGGGATGTAGCTCAGCAGTAGAGAACCTGCCCACTGTCCTGAAGAGCTAGGTGGAGTGCCCAGTACTGCAAAAAAATTAAATAATATAAATACCTTGGTGTTTTGCTGACCATAAACCATGTAAGAAGGAAATCAAAACTCTAAAATATTTCACCCATCCTATCCCAGGACATGCCCTAAAAGAAAATGCAGAATATCTTCACCAACAATATCCATGTTTCTATTTTCATTTAACATTGAAGTGCCTGTTATTTAATATCAACCATCTTCTCCAGGCATCTGTGACATCCTGTAATCTAATCTTCAATAAATCTGTGTTATTCATTATGATAAAAGATCTTATAAGAAAATCTGACTCTAAGTTTGGTATGGTAATAGAGTTAGGTCAGGCTGACTTCAAAAGATTGAGATACAAAATGCTATTTCATTGAAGCAAAATGGGAAGACTTTGAATTGTTCTCTTTGACTGGAGTGAGGTCCCACTAGCAATTAAGTTGTTGGGGCTTCACTTCCAGACAGCCAGCTTGAGAGGATGCACCATCTGTCTTGCTGCCAAGGACACCACAGAGTCATCTTCAAACTAACCTAGTTGTTAAGAACTTATGGTACCTACTTTCTATGCTACATTTTCACCCTAAAATAACAATCTTCTAAGTTAAAGAAAAAAATTGTAAAGTATGACTTCAAATTCTAAACTTTTAAACACACAAAGTTCTTTGCAAAAATTAATGGATAGGGGCTAGGGTTGTGGCTTAGTGGCAGAGTGCTTGCCTAGCATGTGTGAGAACCTAGGTTCCATTCTCAGCACCATACATTAATAAATAAAAATAAAGTTCCACTGGCAACTAAAAATGGATAAGTAGTATTAGAAGTTTTACTACTGTCATATTCATGCAAAAGGTTTCATGAGAGTTGAGGGTGTAGCTCAGTGGTAGACTGCTTTCCTAAAACACATGAGGCCCTGGGTTTAATTCCCACCACCACAAAAAAATAAAATAAATAAAAAGTATGAATCTACTGTTTTCCACATTTGCCTTTTTATTTGTTATAATTATTCTGATGCTTACTTATTCATTCTATAACTATTATACACTTGAGCTGTTTCTTGTTGTTAATAATATATTATGCCACTATTTTTATAGAAATGTTTTTCCCACCTACATAATAGATAAATAAAATGAATTGCTTATGCAACAGATAAAATAAAAAAGATTAAAAATCATAATAATATTAGTAATATTAGCTGGGCACAGTGACACACACCTGTAATTCCAGTCACTCAGCAGATTGAGGCAAAAGGATTCCAAATTCAAGGTCAACCTCAGCAATTTAGGAAACCCTGCCTTAAAATAAATAAGTTAAAAAGGGCAGAGATGTACCACATCTATGTGCTACATAGATGTGGTAAGTTAAAAAGGGCAGAGATGTAGCACATCTATGTAGCACATAGATGTGGTACATTGTCCCTAGGTTCAATTTCCAGTAGTGTAGCTGGAAAAGAGAAGAGACCTCATTAAGAAATTTTCATGTAGGACACATGCAGTGGTACATGCCTGTAATCCCAGTCACTTGAGAGGCTGAGGAAGGAGGATTGAAAATTTGAAGGCCAGTCTCATCAATGTAGTGAGATCCTGTCTCAGAATAAAAAATAAAAAGTTTTGGGGATGTAGCTCAGTGGTAGAGAACCCTGTGTTTAATTCCCAGTACCAAAAGAAAGAAAAAATCATAGAACTCAACACTAAACCTGGCAAATTATATTCTACGTAAGTTTTACTTAGTAAACATGACTTATGAATGTTTCCAGCTGGTCATGGTGGTACTTGCTAGAAATCCCAGTGACTCAGGAAGCTGAGGCAGAAGTATTCCAAGTTCCAGGTCAGACTGGGCAATTTAAGGAGTACCTGTCTTAAACAATAATTAATAGAGATCAGGGATGGGGAAGCAGCTCAGTGGTAGAGCACTGACCTAATTGGTGATTCACCCACTACCCACTTCTGTCTTGTTAGAAGCATAAGCTCCATCAAGGGGCTTTATTACATACTTCCCTGCTCTTTAGAGTGCCTGCAATAAAGCCTGATAAATGCCTTCCAAATACACATGAAGATTTGGCAAAGCACAGTGGATGTTGACCAGGCAGCAATTTTATCAAGTTTTGATACTATAATATGGACATCATGTTCCCAATAAGGCCACAGGCATATAAAATGGGTTATCATTTTCTACAAATGTACAAGGCAGACTTTATATTAGATTTGGATGTCATAGTATGGATATCATATTAACATAAAAGGCCACAGGGAAGAAATGGTATTAATTTTACATGCTACATAGTGATGTCAAAATAGTATTATAACCAGAATAAGTTATATTAATTTTACTTGCTAAACTATGGATATTTTATTATGTTATTATTAAAAGGCATGTGGCAGCTGTTATATTAGCTTTTGGTGGTTATTAGCATTAAAAACCACAGGTCATATATTAGTTTCTTTTCTTATAGTTTGGACATGATGTTAATAATTAAGCACAGTACACATAAAACATAGATTATCATTTTAGTGTGAAAGTCTGCCATGTAACTATTTCATTAATTTTGGATGCTATGTCATGTATATTATATTAATAGTAAAGGCTACAGGAAAACTAGCATATTAATTTTACATGTTATACTATGGATATCTTGATAATAGTAAAACCACAGGGCAGTTATTAACTTTACATGCTGTGGTGTGGATATTACTTCAATATTAACAGCCACAGGTTAGCTCTTATGTCTCTCTTAGATGCAACAGTATGGATAATTTATTAATAATAAAGTTCACAGGGCAGCTACAGTATTAGTTTAAGAGTTTATATGCTTGATAAAATATTAGCATTAAAGACAACAATGCAGTTACTATATTACTTAAGAATATACACATTACATAAGTATTAAGAGCCAGTAGACTGCTATTTTATTAGATGCAGATGCCATAGTTTGCATATCATGTAAGTATTACAGGTCACAGGGAGCAATTACATTATTTTAGATTGACTATCATAGTAATATGGTCATAGGCAAGCTATTACATTAACTCTAATTGCTAATGGATGAACTATATAGTATAGTATTTAAAGACCAAAGAGCAGCTACAGCTACTATTTCATGTTCAGGGAGAAAGTTTTGATACATTTTTAATATTAAAGGCCACAGAACAACTATAATATTAGTTTTAGAGGTCTCATTGTGGATATAATATTAATATTAAATGCCACAGGATAGCTATTATATTATAGGCTACCTTAGGCATATTGCATTAGTCATAAAGGCCACAGGAAAGCTATTTATGAGTTTTACATGCTACTGTATGGATATTATATAACATTGAAAGGCCACAAGGCAGCTATTTCTTCAGCTTTTAAGGTCACAATATGTATTCATACTAATATTAAATGCCACAGGGCATCTCTTACAGTATTTTAAGATACTATAGTATACATATTTCATTAGTATTATAGTCCTACATTCAGCTATTGTGTTTGTTTAAAATGCTATAATGTGGGCATTATATTAGTATTTAAGTCTGCAGGGCTGCGATTATACTAATGTTCAATGATACAGTATTGATATCATGCTAGTATAAGGCCTTGGGTACCAAAATAATTGTAGATACTATGGTATGAATATAATATTACTATTAAAGACTATAGGGCAGCTATCATGTCACTATTAGATGGTATAGGTTGTATATTATATTAGTATTAAAGGTCACAGTGGGGCTATGATATTAGTTTTAAAAGCATACAGCAGAGTTGGATGCAGTGGCACAGGTCTGTAACCCTAGTGGCTCAAGAGGCTAAGACAAAAGGATCACAAGTTTAAAGTCAGCCTCAGCAACTTAGCTAAGTTCTAAGTAACTTTGCAAGACCCTGTCTCAAATATATAATAATAAAAAAGAGCAAATAATGTAGTTCATGGGTTCAATTCCTGGTAACAAAAACCAAAAATGAACAAAGGAAAACTATTCTTTATTATTGATGGTTTTGTTAATATTAAATATCACTGTGCAGCCATGATGCTATAGTATAAATGTTACATTAATACTGACATCCATATGACAGTTATCACATTAGTTTAAGAAGTATATTACATATTATTTAAGGCCACAGAGCAGATATTGGATAATATGTCTATACATGGATTTTACATTAATATTAACGGTCACAGAACAGCTAATATATTAGTACAAGATGCTGCAGTATACATGTTATATTAATACTAAAGGCAAAGTTCAACTATTATATGAGCTATGTTATTGCATCAATATTACTTTAACGCAAAGGCCAGAAGACAACCATTATATTAATTTTAATGTTGTTCTCTGTGTACAATATTAGTATAAAAAGACATACAGCAGCTATTATATTAATTTTAGATAGCAAAGTATGGGTATTACATTGATGTTAAAGGTCAAAGACAGCTATTTCATCAGTTTGAGTTACTAATGTCTGGTTACATATTACTATTAAAGGCCACAGGACATATATTAATGTAAGATGCTATAGTATGCATATTGTATCCATATTAAAAACTGCAGGGCAGTTGTTATGTTTATTTTAGAAGTTATAGTATGGGCATTATAATAGTATGGAAGGTACACAACACAGCTATTTTATTAGTGTTAGATGTGACAATATGCATGTATTAATGTTAAAGGCCACAGAGCAGATATCAGTTTTCTAGGATTTAATATGGATATCATATCAAGAATAAGGGCCACAGGGCAGTTGCTATATTAGCTTTAGAGACCACAGAATTGATATTTGACTAACATTGAAGTCTGTCAGTATTTATATTAGTTTTAGATGCTACACTATGAAGATTATATTAATATTAAAAGGCAGAGAGATGTTATTACATTAGTTTTACATGCTATAATATAAATATTACATTAGCATTAAAGGCCACAGGGAAGCTATTATTTTTAGATGTTGAGGTATGGTTTTAAATTAATAATGAAAGCCAAGGACAGATATTATGTTACTTTTACACTGTATAGTAAACATGTTATGTTAATATAAAATTCAAACATCAGATATTATTTTAGTCTTGGACACAATAATATGTATGTCATTTTAGGATATAAGGTACAGAACATATATTACATTAGTTTAAACAGTTTAAGTAGAGATATTACATTAAATAAAGACTACATATCACATTTTATGTTAGGTTTTGATTCTATTGCAAGGATAGTACATTAATATCAAAGGCCCAAGGTATCCACTGTATTAGTTTAAGATGCTGTAATACAGATATTACATTACTATTCATAGCCACAGGGCAGCTATTCTATTTACTTGAGATATCAGAGTATGGATATTATTTTTCTACAAAAGGATACAGGTCAGTTATTACATTAGTTTTGGATTTTATAGCATGGATATAGTATGAATATTAAGTTACAGGACAGATACTATATTAATTTTAGATGCTTTATTATGGATATTACATAAATATCAGAGGCCACAGGACAGGTATGTATTAATTTTAAAGAATGCAATACATTTATCATATTAACATTAAAGGCCACAAGTCATCCCTTATACTAGTTTTAGATCCTAGAGCAGGGATTAATATTAGTACTAAGGGCACAGGATATAGATGGTATTAAGATGTCATATTATAGATATTATATTAATGTTTAAGTTCATAGGGCACCTATTATATTAGGTAGACATGCTATCATATGGATATTAAGTTAATATTAAAGGACACATGGCATCTATTATGCTAACTTGAGAAGCTGTAGGATACATAGCCTATTTAAAGGTCACAGGCAGCTAATATATTAGTATGAGATTCTGTAGTTTGGCTATTACAGCAATATCAAGGGTCACTGGTCACTATTACATCAATGTAGTTACAGAGGGTATGTAATGGATATCACATAAGTATTAAGGGCTGCAGGGTAGTTATTATATTCACATTAGACACTTCAGTTTGGACATCATATTAGTATTAGAGGCAAATATATTGGAGGTTGGTGCTATTAATGGATATTACACTTACTAATGTAAAGGACACAGGGGCATCTATTAGATTAGATGTGATGAGACAGTTTGTATAGTACATTAGTTTTAAGGTACACAGGACCTTAGATTGAAATGGTACATTACATATATAATATTACTGTAAAAGATAGCAGTGCAGCTATTGTATTAGTGTTGGATGCTATAGTATGGATATTTAGTTCATATAAATACCACAACACAGCTCTTTTATTAATTTTTTATACTATGGAATGAGTATTATAATATTTTAAAGCCACAGAACAACTACTACATTAGTTTTAAATGGCAAAGGATGGACATCTGTAGTATTAAAGACCAAAGAATATAATACCTATTCTATTAGCTTTAGATTTTACAGAATGGATATCATTAGTATTAAAGATCACAGAGCATCCATTATAAAATTTCAGTACCATAGTGAGTCTCAACTAGTATTGAAGGTCACACAGAAGCTATTATACTAGTTTTAGAGGCCACAATATGCATACTACATTACTATGAAAGGCCACATAGCATCCATAACAGCAGTTTTTGATGGTGTAGTATGGATATTGTATTACCATTAAAGACCATGGACAACTATTGTATCAGTTTCTGGGAACACAGTATTGATATATTACAGTTAAAGGCCTCAGAGAAGTTATTATACTAGTATTATATGCTATGGTATGGATATAATATGCTTATCATAGGACACATGGAAGTTATTTTATTAGTTTTAGATGTTACACTATGGATATTATAGTAGGACTAAACCAAAAGTCAGGTATTATATTGAATTTAGAAGCTCTAGCATGGACAGTACATTATTATTGAAGTCCACAGACCAGCTATTAGAATATTTTAAGATGCTATTACATTAGTTTAAGATTAATATTATAGATATTGTATTACTCTGAAAGGCCAGAGGGTACCTATTTTATCAAATATAAGTGCTCTACTATGGAGATTACATTAGTACTAAAGTCCACTGGACAAATATTACATTAGCATTAGCTGCTATAGTATGAATATTTATCAGTGTGAAATGCCATAGGCAGTTCTTATATTAGTTTTAGATGCCATATAACAGATACCATGTTTCTATGAAAGGTCACAGGACAGCAAGTATATATGTATAAGATGCTATAGTGTGGAGATTACTTCAATATTAAAGGCCATGGACAGCTATTATATTAGTTTAACATGCAATAGCATTGATATTTCATTGTTGTTAAGGGGCATGGAGATGCTATAAATTAGCTTTAGATGCTAGAGTATGAATATTACCTTAATCTTAAAGGCCACAGGGTAGCTATTATATCAAACCCTTCATCCTTTTCATGGGGTGACACAATGGCCTTGACAGATGTCCTCCATTGATCAGGTGACTCCTACACTCGCTTCTAAGTTCATTCCTAATTTCTTTTTCACTTCTGTGTTTTCTACCTCTTGTTCTTTTCTATGAGTAACATTTTTGTTTAGATTTTTAAAACACTTTGAGCCAGGTGTGGTGGTACACACCTCTAGTATGAGTTACTCTGGGAGGTTAAGGCAGGAGGGTCACATGTTTGGGAAACCCATCTGGGCAGTTTAATGACAAGTCTCAAAGTAAAAATGGCTGGGGATGTTGCTCAGTGGTGGAGCACTGGCAGTGTGAGGGAGGCCCTGGGGTCAAACCCCATCACCACAAAATAAAGTAAAACATTATTTTAAAATAATTATAGTCTCCCAGGAAGTTGGTAAAATAATACATTTTGTTTACTCTTCACCCAGTTTCCTTAAGTGGCATTGTTTTACATAACTAATACTAAACCAGGATATTGACTGTGCTGTGACTGGTTATGAAAGGGAAATGTTCTTGTAAAAGCAAACCGGTTTTACCATATGTTTATTGACAGTGATTGGATATAGCTTGGAAGGAGAATCAAGTCCTGATCTCAAAATCTATAGCTAATTGTAATCCTGTTGATGTTATACTTTAGGTAGCCTGAGAACAAAGATTTTTGTAAAGAAATATATTTAAATATGTAGTTGGTGATTAAGCTAGATTATGGCAATCACACCTTTTAAGCTAAAATATCAGAGGAATGAGACTTCCACCCTCATCTTGGTGGCCTTGTGCTAGTTAATAAAAACAAGATATGAAACAAACAAACAAAAACAACAACAACAACAAAAACCAGATGCATTGGACAGAAACTGGGAGTGTAGCTCAGTGGCAGACAACTCACCTGGATCCTGTGATGCAGTGAGGATGATCCTCACCACCACATGAAAATAAATAAATGAAAATAAGGGAATCATATACATCTGCAGCTAAAAATAAATAAATAGATAAATAAATAAACAATATCTAAAATATGTATGTGTATATATATGTATATATATATATATATAAACACATATGTATATATATAACATCATTCTAAAAAATGCATTGGGCACACTTAATTGTCAGATGAAAGGTTTTTTAAATAGAAATTTGTGTATTATTGATTAATTAATTAATTAATGCATTTATTTTTGTACCAGGGATTGAACCCAGGGGTGCTTTACCACTAAGCTACACCCCGGCACTTTTTGTTACTTTATTTAGAGGTAGGGTCTAAGCTGCTTAGGGCCTCACTTTGAACTTGTAAGTTTTCTGCCTCAGCCTCCCAAGCCACTGGGATTACAGGTATGCCCCACCATACCCAGCCACCCATAACTAACTGAATAGATAAATAAATGAGTTGAGTGGAAAGTGCTTGTGCAGCAGAATTTCAGATAATTGGGGCACACACTCAGCCATCAAGAGGTGGAGTTACAGCTGGTAGAGTGCTTGCCTCGCAAGCACAAGGCCCTGAGTTCAATCCCCAGTACCGGGGAAAAAAAAAAAAAAAGAAAAGAGGTAGAGTTAACTCCCTGTTCCTTATGTGCAGGCCATGCAGGTTTGACTTCCTCCCGAAGATCACAGACAACGTGGACACACAGAGACAGAAATTTCCCAATGAGAAACCTGAAAGGCCCTGCCTCAGCCAGGTGAGCGCAGTCAGTACTAACAGGAATTCCCCTTCAGGGCCTGAAAACACAGATGCTCTCCACTTCTGTGACCTGCCCCTCCCAGACCCACATCCCCAGGATGAATATGAAGATAAAATTAAACCCCAATAGAAAATGATGTAAAAAGTACCTGAAAGGTCCTTCTCAACCTTGTTAAGGCCATCGGAACAATGGAGGTCTGAGAAACTGTTCACCCACAAAGAGAAGTCTTTAGGGACAGGAACTGAATGTGATTTGGGATACTGGATGGACTCCTGGAACAGGAAGAGGCAGAATTGAGAATCCAAAGGAAATGCAACTGCATTTAGTGATAGCACACTAGTGTTTGTTCTTCATGACACCTTTCCTAGGATGTTAACCATCAGAGACAGTGCACATAAATCATATCAGAAGAAAAATGAGGAAGAGGTTACCTGGGAAATCTCTGCATTTTCTTTGCAATTTCTGTATAAAGATAAAATCTACTCAAAAATCAATCCTTAAGACATGGCAGGCTGGGGAGATAACTCAGTCGGTAGAGTGCTTGCCTTCCAAGCACAAAGCCCTGGGTTCAATCCCCAAAATTGTGGAAAAAAAAATGGTTACATGTTTTTAAACACTTTGTTGTTTATACAATTATAATTGCTGATAAATGACATTCTAACTAGTTCTGTATTTTACTATGAATTCAAAAAGTACTTTAACAGAAAAGTAAACTATTTCACCTAATAAATGATTCAAGGTAGTGCCACTTTTACAGGTTTTATGTTGAAATAAGAACACACAAAGGTCAACTTATATTTTTTATGCAGCCACTTGGTACTAGTTGTGCCTTCTAAAAACTTGACCACTTTGCACTAAAATAACATTTTAGAGACTATTTCAACTCATGACTGAACTTCCTCAACAGAGGGAGTTTAACTGTGACTATATAAGTTATTCCAATGAATCCTTGTCCTATTTTTATTTCTATTCATACTCTTTAGCAGTAATAGATTCAAAATGTTCATTTGACTAATATTCAAAGAGAAGAAAAAGATAACAGGATTGGCAACCACAGAGGATGATGCCTTGTGAGAAGAAGAGGTTAGAAGGACACCAGAGTCCATTACCTCCATGATGCTCTGCAGGAAGTGAAGAAACTGGGGAAACATAGGTCATGGATGATCTTAGATGCTGCTATGTTTTGGAAAATTACTTTTCCTTTTAGAAATAACAAACCATTATTGGAGATCCAAAATCTTGAATGGTTCCAAATTGAGTTGAACTTCTAAGTGATTTTATTATCACTCTAACTGGCCATAAAATTTATGATAACTAAAAGATCTATTTGCTGGGATGCAGTTCAACAGAAGAGCACTTGTCTAGCATGCAGGAGGCCCTGGGTTCAACCTCCAGCACCACACACACACAAAAAAACTATGTCTTAATTACATAATCAAGTACAAAATGAATAATCACTTCTTCTAGCAAAACATGTTAGACCTGAAATAGTGTACACTATCAAAATAAAAATATTCCCTCAGAGTGGATCACACACCTAGGCTATCATGAATGGTAGTGTCTCATCATAAAGCATGTTCATCTTAAATGTACATCAAAACAACAAAAAAGTCTTTACTGACTGTTGACAAGGGAAAATGGACATGGCCTAGCTTAGGAAAGGACACATTAGAATCATATAATACATCAAATCCTCCATGACAAGTCAGGTACTTTGACACCAAGTGCTGTTACCCCAGCACTTGGCAGGCTAAGGAAGGGGGATGAAACATTTGGGACCCACCTGGGCAATTAGGCAAAACCCTGTCTCAAAACTAAAACATTTAAATGGCTGGGGATGTATGTAGCTCAGTGCTTGCCTAGCACATGCTACAATGGTCACTTTGTTCAATTCTCACTGCCAAAAAATGGTACAGGCCAGACATTTGATCACAGAACATGGCAGAAGTCATTATGCCAACCTCCCCAAATGCTCAAAACTAAATTGCACTGTGTTCAGCTCATGATATAATGTGTTAAACCCCTGCTTCTACTATTTCAAATTTGATGATGTTTCAAATATAATAAAAATTGTATATTCTTTGATAATAAATTCAACAAATATGAGAGTTATACCTGACTTTGATATGAAAGCCACAGGGGCACTGGTATTATGATAAAACTTAGTCACAACACTTCCTGTCACAATAGGCCTATCCCCCTCATGGCAAGGAATAAGAGAAAATCTTCCTGATGAATGTACAACTTTAGGAAGACAAATGGTTACTCTTTCTAAGTTTGAAAATTAGAAAAGAAAATGATTTTCAAAAGATTGTCTTTATAAATATGTCAGAATTACAAAAAGCATCTGCTGTCTTGTCTCTTAAATACTTAATGATTTGAGTCCTGAGGAAATTTCATAAAGTGGTTTTAAATATCATGCCATATAATAGCTGACATTAAACATATCACCATTCTGTTTCTATCTTCTAATAAGGTTTTGAATTTTTTTCTTAGAATAAAGTCATCTTAATTAGGAAGATTGATTGTGGTGTGTGTGTGTGTGTGTGTGTATGCACCCACACTGCTGAGAACCAAGCCAGGGCTCTCACATGCTAAGTAAGTGTTCTGCCACATGACTGTGCACACAGTTGACCCACCCTGAGCAGCCTTCTGGTAATTCCCCAAGTGGCTCTGCCCTTCCCCCTAGCACACCCCAACCCCCAACCCACTCTGCTCTGCCTTGCTACTCCTTGCCCTGCATTGCACTACCTTGTCCTGCCCCGCAGTGCCTGACCTTCTCCTGACCCAAGAGTTACCTGACCTGAGAGTAGTGACCTTACCAAGATAGGTGCATCACTGATGGCAGTCATTGTCACAGAATGGGTCCAGCATGTGGAGTCCCTGGCCTCTCGTAGGTCTGTGCCCAGCCCCTGAGGCCTTCCTG
This sequence comes from Sciurus carolinensis, assembly GCF_902686445.1. Taxonomy (NCBI): domain Eukaryota; kingdom Metazoa; phylum Chordata; class Mammalia; order Rodentia; family Sciuridae; genus Sciurus; species Sciurus carolinensis. The sequence goes on along the minus strand of NW_025920171.1, from coordinate 638,790 downwards.
TCCAGAATCCCTGACCTTCAGGTCTATAGCCCTGGGGTCATTCTCAGATCGAGCTCCCATGGCCCCAAGACACACCAACCTGAGACCCCAAGGAGGGTGGAGGCCTTCCCTGAGGGTGGCCTGACCCCCTGACCTGAGGCATGCGGAGCATCCTGACCCAGGGGCAGCGGGGGAGGCGGCCTTCCCCTGAGGCAGCCACGTTGCCCAGGGGGCCTTACCTGAGTGGCGGTAGGAGGCATTCCCTGGGGGCAGCAGCCTTACTGGAGGGAGGCCGCCTTTCCTGAGGGTGGCCTTCCCTGAGGGCAGGGCGGTTGTCCGGCGACCACAGGGGCATGTGCTCCAGGCAATATTTCTCCACCAGCACTGAAGCAGCCAGATGTCAACACCAGACACGAAGTGGGGCCTCCAGAGCTCTGGCACACACGAAGTGGGGAGGTCTGGACCTGCGCTGCACATCTGCCTGTGCAGCCCCACCTGTCTCAGCTGCCTGAGAGCTGGGCATGTGCAAAAAGCAGGGCGGTGTGGGCACGTCCCTGTGTGGCTCCACCAGCTGTGGACTTGCAGCATGTGTCTGAGTCCTGAACCACGGGACTGGAGGCGCCAGGAGGGAGGAGATTCCGCGAGAGTGAAGGGCTGCCCCGCGCCCTCCTGCCCTTGTCTGGGCACTGGTGAGCATGTGGATGCACTGATGGTGGTGCCCAGTCCAGCTGGTGAGCCAGCGGTACAGCAGCAGAGGATGGCATGAGCCATGCACCCCGGACTGAGACTGAGCAGCCGGAATGGAGGACAAACCTGGCTCAGTCGTGTAGTGGGAACCTCCTTCAAAGGACAGGATGAGCCCTTTGTTAATCCCCACTTTGGCATGCTACCTGGAGTGAGTGTGCCTTGTCTCACACAGCTCGACTTCACCTGTGGCCTTGTATCCTCTGGCAGGGAGACCACCAGTAGGATGCCTTATTTGTGGTGATGAAGTTTATAGTTGTGCTTATTGACGGTCACTGTGATAAGCATCATCATTGTCACTGTTAGTCAACCATTGTATGAAAGGTTCCAAGGAGCACAGAATTAGACCTATCCTTGCAAATGGGTTCTTAGGTAAGGAATGAAAGAGGGACACTTCCCTGGGCTCCCTAGGAGAAATGTATTCTAGGAAACAGCAACACCCAGTTCCCCAGTGGTCAGGAGTTTTGGGATTTGGTGAAGTCCAACATGGTACCTTGAGCACATTAGAAAAATGGAAGTAGTGTTTCCTAGTAAGGAAGTTGGCTGCTTTGTTCTGGCTCTACTGTTAATGAGTCATAAAGGCAGGCAAAGGGGAGAGGCTGGATAGGTTTTGTTTTCTTTTATTGGCACACAGACAGTTTTGAATGTTAATGCATTAATAAATCAAATCTCTTCAAGAGCTAAAGTAGCCCCTGAAATATATGATATGCAGAAAGGTCAACCTCAAGAGCATTTGGGTCTCACAGTTACTTGGAAATCCAGACTCAGATCTGGCAAAATGATCTAGTGTAGCTGGGCCATGGTCCTGCATGATGACATGCCCCTCTGCAGGCATTTCACGAGCCACTGGGTCACTGTGGCATCCCTGGGCACACTTGCTAGCACTTGCTTCCACAAACCTGCTCTCTGTGGAGGCATCAACAATGCCAGCCTGTACCCTGAGAGTAGCAGCTCCAGTGAGGGACGATTTCCACCCACAGAGGCTATTTGGCAGTGTCTGGGAATGTAACTGACATCGTACAGGTTTGTTTCTGTGACAATATTATTCTGTGTGCTCAGCATTTTTTTTTTAATTGACTGAATCTTACCAGTGCCACTACAGACCTGCCTGTGGTGTGGGAGATCACTGGGTTTGGGGAAGGAAAACCTTCAGCCCCGCAGGTCCTGGTTGTACACACAGCCTTTCACTTTCTGCCCCAGTATTTTCTCCTGTGCATAATTGGGAAGAAGAATGACAGTGCTCCTGGCCTATTAAGAATGAAGGAATCTATGTTTGGTTCCACAATCCGGCTATTGTGAATGTGAACATTGTTGTGGCTTTATCTCTGTAGTATGCTAATTTTAAGTCCTTTGGGTATAGGCCTGGGAGTGGGATAGCTGGGTCAAATGGTGGGTCCATTCCAAGTTTTCTAAGGAATCTCAACACTGCTTTCCAGAGTAGCTGCACTAATTTGCAGCCCAACAAGCTATGTATGAGTGTACCTTTTTTCCCACATCCTTGCCAACATCTATTGTTGCTTTTATTCTTGATAATTGCCATTCTAATTGGGATGAGATGGAATCTTAGGATAGTTTTGATTTGCATTTCTCTTATTACTAAAGATGGTGAACATTTTTTCATATATTTGCTGATTGCTTGTAGATCTTCTGTGAAGTGTCTGTTCATATCCTTAGCCCATTTGTTGATTGGGTTATTTGTATTCTTGGTGTAGAGTTTTATGAGTTCTTATATACTCTGGAATTTAGTGTTCTATCTGAAGTATGAGTGGTAAAGATTTTCTCCCACTCTGTAGGCTTTCTCTTCGCATTGTTGATAGTTTCATTTGCTGAGAGAAAGCTACTTAGTTTGATTCTGTCCCATTTATTGACTCTTGCTTTTATATCTTGTGCTATGGGAGTCATGTTAAGAAAGTCTGATCCTAAGCCAACAAGTTGAAGATTTGGACCTACTTTTTCTTCTATAAGATGCAGGGTCCCTGGTCTGATTTCAAGGTCCTTGATCCATTGTGAGTTGATTTTTTTAACAGGGTGAAAGATAGAGGTTTATTTTCATTCTGTTGCATATGAATTTCCAGTTTTCCCAGCAACATTTGTTGAAGAAGCTATCTTTTCTCCATTGCATATTTTTGGCACCTTTGTCTAGTATTAGAAAATTGTATTTATTTGGGTTTGTGCCAGTGTTCTCTATTCTGTACCATTGATCTATCTGTCTATTTTGGTGCCAATACCATGCAGTTTTTGTCACTATTGCTTTGTAGTAGAGTTGAAGGTTTGGCATTGTGATACCCCCTGCTTCCCTCTTCCTGCTAAGGATTGCTTTAGCTATTCTCAGTTTCTTATTCTTCCAGATGAATTTCATGATTGCTTTCTCTATTTCTGTTAGGTACATCATTGGGATTTTAATTGGAATTACATTGAATCTGTATAGCACTTTTGGTAGGATGACCATTTTGACAATATTAATTCTGCCTATCCAAGAACATGGGAGATCTTTCCACCTTCTAAGGTTCATTTAATTTCTTTCTTCAGTGTTCTGTAGTTCTCATTGTAGAGGTCTTTCACCTCTTTTGTGAGATTGATTCCCAAGTATTTTATTTTTTTTTGATGCTATTTTGAATGGGGTAGTTCTCCTAACTTCTGTTTCTGAAGATTTATCACTTATGCATAAAAATGCATTGGATTTATGAGCATTCATAGCTGCTAAATTCACAATAGCCAGATTGTGGAACCAACCTAGATGTCCCTGAATTGATGAATGAATAAAGAAACTGTGGTATGTATATACCATGGAATATTACTCAGCCATAAAGAATAATAAAATTATGGCATTTTCAGACAATTGGATGCAGTTGGAGAATATCATGCTAAGTGAGGTAAGCCAATCTCAAAAAACCAAGGAACGAATGATCTTACTGATAAGTGTATGTTAACACATATATGGGGTGGGAATGGGGCAAAAATGGAGGAAGAAGGAACTCTGTAGAGAAGTAAGAGGGGTGGGGAGGGGTGGGGGTGAGAAAAAAATAACACAATGAATCAAAAACTATTACCCTAGGTAAAGGTAACATAAGATTACATTTGATTACACACATGTTATGCCTCTACTGCATGTAAAAACAGAGAAACAAGATGTATCCCATTTGTTTACAATGAAAATGAATTAAAAATAAAAAGAATGAAGGCATCCTTAGGCTTACCAGGATGACTTCACTCTCACTTTGTTTCCAACTGATCTTTGAGCTTTTTTACTTAATATGCTGCTCAACTTTTCTGAAATTCAAAGAAAAAAAGTATTATCTAGGGCAAGCCCATGATGACTCAGGGAAGTTTAGTGTCTTGGCCAAGACCAGAGAGCAGGCACAACCAGGTGTGAAACTGGGTCTCATGGCCAGTCCCCTGTGTCCCAAGCATGCTGTCTTCAGAGGGCCCGTTGATGTCTGGGGAGCACCAGCAAAGTGTGAGCTGGGCTCTCACTGTCAGAGAGCAGTTCTTGCTGATTTTACTGTATTTATTTTTTTTCAGTAAGTTGCCCAATGGGGAAACAGATCTCTTATGGAATAACCATTCAGTTGAGAAGTCTGGCATTGTTGCTTTACATCACACACACTGTTTTGTGACACAAAAAGCCCTTGGCTAGGATGGGTTGGTTGTTCCATGTCCAACAGGAAGACATTCCTCTTCCATCTCATGTGGTACACTGAAGCTGGTGGCTCTCTCTGGAAGGGTGGCTGGCTCACTCTGTACAAGAGATGGTAACATCATGGGCCCCTTGTTGGAAATTACAATGAAGGTCTTGTTAGAGCACCTAACTGTGACTGGAGGGGACATTGGGGACTCCCTGGAGGTGCAGAGATAGTCCCACCACACATCCACATCTTTTGGCCAGAGGGCAAGGATTTCCCAAATTCATGCATGGCCTTCAGAGGACCATTTGTTCATCCACGTTGTCTAACACTCTGAAGTAGTTGTCTGGAAACCAGGGCCTGGTGTGGACTTTTCCTCCATGAACATGTTTCTTTTGTATGTTACTACTTTACTTCAAGAACAGGCTTTTCCTGGCCTTGCTTTGGCTCTTGCAGACTTGTTGCCTCAGGGCAGTTTGTGGCCTGTAATTCAGGGACCTCAATAGTCCTTGACCTTTGGAGAGACTCAGGTTAGTTATTGCCATCCATCTCGGTAGGGTTCCCAATTCTTGGAATTTGGATTTTGTTCTCTGTGATCACAAGATGAAGAGTTCTTCCTTTTTTAACTTTCCCTTCCCACTTCCTTTCTTTCCCTCCTTTCCAGAGGGTGATGGGGATCAGAGCTGGATGAACTTAGGCAGGAGTTGGGTGGAGACCCAGGCCCTTGGGTCTCTGCTTCTCGGTGCCAACCCCAGGACTGGGCACTCTTGAACCAGAGGGGAGACCTGTTGGAGGTGAGCCAGGTTTCTTCTCAGTTTCTTGGTAAAAACCTGTGTCCACTGGTCTCTGGTGAGGGGACTGGAGCCGTTGGTGTGTGGCAAAGTCCTTGGCAAAATTGAATATGTTGAGTTGTCCTGTTGTGTTCTCTATAACAGTGATATTGCTTTCTCCTGACTTTTGAGGGCTACCTGGGCTGCCACATTTTCCGTGGAGAGCCTCATACCTGAAATAGCTTACATTTATGTAGAACCCTGAACTGTACAGCACATTTCATTCCCAGGATCAGATTTGACCTTTAAAGCCACTGAGGTAGAAAGAGAGCTATCCTTATTCCCCTTGAACACCAAGGGAAGGAGGTGCCATCACCCAGGTGGTCCAGTGGGCCCACATGAGTTCTGGTCTGGCCACTGCTGGCTCTGCTGCTGAACATCACCTGTATGCTCCATACCCTGGTTCTGTCTCCTCTTCTCTTGGATTCCATCAGAGAAGTGGCTTCTTCCACTTTCAATCTCTCCCTGAGATCTGACATTCACACCACACCATAACTCTGCTCTCCTGAGGCCAGTGTGAACCCCAGTTCCTGTGATTCTTTCTTGACAGAACTCAAGGTTGGCCCACAGTCTCCTCCTGCCTGGCCATAACTGGTCCTTGATTTTACTTCCTGTCTTTCTTGGGACCAGTCTGTGACTGCTGGGCACATGTTTATCTTGTTATTTTACAGATTCCCATGTGAATATTTTGTCAGTGGCCTCTTCTTAATTTCAGTCCTTTCTGGGGAAGGGTTAATAGTTCAAAACCAACATTTTTCTTTTAAGAGTGGAGACTTACAAAAACTGCCTGGCAGGGACTGGGGCCCAGCATGGCACAGGACGCCTGGTGACTCACCGCTTGCCCTGTGTGATGAGTGTGAGGCTCAGGGAGCTGAGACTGGATGGCAGAGTCCTCCAAATGTGCCCAGGCTGACTGTGCACCCTGGCTGGCCATGCACCCCAGGGCCTTCTCTGCCTGTTTTTTCTATTGGTTTGATAAGCAAAGAACAGAATTTATATAATCTCCTTCCACATTTCTTCTCTTAAAAGCTTCAGTGCTATTTTGAAACAAGCCAAAAAACATTGAAGCTAGTGAGTGTGCAGCTCGGACCATAGGGCAACCCTTTTTCAAAAGCAAATTTTAGCTCAGAGCTGCTGGTACAGAGGCAGGGCCATGGCCAGTCCCCTGAGCACCAGAGCCATCTCTCCACTGCCCAGTCCTTTGATATGATGCTCTATTGTCCCAGTCTTGAGGTTGTCCCTTTGGAACAAACACCCCAGGCAGAATCATGGATAACTTGGGTACTGGAGCAGGGTATTGAATCAGACATATTGCTGCCCTAAGGGTGGACCTAGTCCACAACTGTGTCCTGCTTCTCAGTCCAGTCCTGCCTGGCACCCTCTGCCAGGGAGCACAGATGTGGCTTTGGCACATGTCCACTCAGAGGCACCGCTGCTCTGTCTGCCTTAGCATAGCCTAGCCAACCAGCACCCAGGATGGGACACAGTTTGGGGTCTGCTCCCTCCCAGGCCTTCATGTTCTGCATGCAGTGGCCATGATACCATCCCTCAAGGGGCCCAGCAGTCTGATGCATGTTGGCCTCTGGATGACCACCCAAGTTGATCCAGGAGGGAGCAACCCTGGCACTCCTTTCAGGGGCCAGAGGTGTCAACTTTGTACCTGCAGGACATTCACATATCCCGAGGATGGACACTTTTGCTCTCCAGTAGCAGGCTCCTTGCTGAACTTCTGCATGGCTGCTGTGGAATCCCAGGTTCCCCATTTAGCAGCAACCTATGGAGCCCCAGTCAGCCCAGCTCCCAGCTGCCATCACTGAAAGGATGAGATGGCAGCCCCATGGCTCATGCCCAGGCCTTGGAGGGGCTGCTGCTGCTTCCCAGGGAGCCTCAATCACTGACAGATGAGCCCCTGGGAATGGGCAGCATCCTACCCACTCAGTGGGAAATGGGAGGCAGGGCCATGGCCAGGTCTCCTGACCACTACAACCATCTCTTCAATGCCCAGCACTTTGATATGATGCTCTAGTTCCCTTAAGTGGTGGTGGGCTTGTTGTGAACTGTAGCAGAGAAGCATTCTGGCTTTTCTCAGGTGGAGGAGTTGGGTGAGGGACCTCCTCTGGCTGTGGGAGGAGGGCCCCAGACTCTGAAGACAGGCCTGCCATTCCCCCAGGTGTCATGCCTGGTGCCACAGCACAGGAACACTTTACCCTCCCTGCCCCTGCTCACTCTGTGCAGACCTGGTACTTCCCTGTTGCTCCAAGATGATGAACTGGGCTTGTTGTATGTGGATGCTCTGAAGTTGGGGCACCCTCACCGCTGGGTTCACTTTCCATGAGTTTGTTCTAGAGGGACCTGAGTACATTTGACAGGGGAGTTAGATAGAACATTGCCCTCCTCTTCACATCCAGAGCAGAACCAGCTCCTTCCAGATCCTGACTGGGGGCCCACCATCTTCCTCTCAGTCACACATCCAGTATTGATACTGGGGAAAGCTAATCCTCAATGGTAATCCATTTAGGTAAAGCTGTTAGTTAAAAAATCATCTGTTTACCTTCCCTTCTGATGGAGGAGAGATAGTGCAAGTCTTCTGTCTGAGGTTCCACTCTTGACTGAGGGGACTCCTCACGGTGGCCTTGGGAGAGAAGCTGCCTGACCAGTTCTGTCCCCCTGTTCACAGGGCACAGGTGGGCTGAAGGAAAGAGCTTCTAGAATGGAGGAAGGACTGCCAAGGTGCCTGCCACACCCACCACCCCAGCCAGGCCTGACTCTGCCCTGGATTGTGTGCCCTTCTCTTTACTCTACTTGAGTTTTGTCTTTACTTCAGCACTCGAGGGAAAATGCTCCACAAGGGTTGCTGTAGTAGGGTTTTGATTTTTTAATGTTCTTGCTTATTTAAATTGCTAGAACAGAGTTTGGCTCTGCAGGCAGAGGCCCCACCTGTAGTTGCACCCTACACGTACACAAGGCCATGGGTACCTAGTGGGTCAGCTACCCCAACCCCTTTTTGCCTCTGGCTCCACCTTTCTCACCCCACTCAGAAATTGCAGCCAAATTGCCTGCCTGCAGGAAAGGCTCTGGCCTTTGAGGGAGCTCTCTAGGCACCTAATTTCTTTCAGACTTCTTTCTGTCCTCAGAGGTCCCCAAAGGTACTTGTAGAATGTGTGCTGTTAAATGGTTGTAAATTAGGGGCTGAGTGTGTGGAGCATTAATGAAGGCTGAGATTGTAACCATTCCATCCCCAGGCTTGCTGGGCTCATTCCAAGGAGTCCCTCACTGATGCCCAAGTTCCTGAGTATCAGGTTTCAGCCTGGCTTTCTTCTCTTTTTTTCTGTCCTTCCCCTGCAGCTGTTTTCCCTATCCCTTCTTGTTGCCCATCTCTTTCCTTCCTTCC
>NW_025920171.1:510268-630123 GCF_902686445.1 Sciurus carolinensis | reverse complement strand
GATATTGATGTATCTGAGATTTGTTGACTTTGGCTCTTTAGTGGAGATTTGTAGATATCAACTTATAGGGGTAGATTCATCTTGATTTGTTAGTATGGATTTATCGACCCATTGGGATATATGTTTTGATATCTACACTTCTGGATATATTCATCTATATCTACCCTTCTCTTCAGTGTAGATTCATTTATAACAACCTGTCAGGGTAGATTTGTCAATATTGACCCAACAGAATAGATCCATTAATATCAATGGTTTGGTGTAGATTCATTGATATCAATACTTTGGTGTACATTCATCAATATCAACTCATCAGGGTAGATTCATCAATATAAACCTATGTAGATTTGATGATAAAAAGTTGACTTGATTGATTTGTCAATATTTACTCTTTCGTGGAGATTTGTAGATATCAACTTGTAGGGGTAGATTTATCAATATTGATTTATTGATATGGATTCATCAGTGTAGATTCATTGATATCAATCCATTGGGATATATTTGTTAATATCTTCTCTTCTGGGTATATTTGTCAGTATCTACCTGTTGATGTAGATTCATCAATATTGACTCATTGGAGTTGATTCATCCATATCAACCCATTGTATAGATTCATCTATTTTAACTATTCTGGGTAGATTTATTGACATCACCCTTCATTGTAGATTCATCAAAATCAACATGTCAGTGTAGATGCATTGATATTGATTAGTCAATATAAATTTGTCAATATAGCTTTGTTGATATTAACTTGATAGGGTAGATTCATGAATATTGATTTATCATGGTAGATTCATTGGTATTGACTTTTCTCCTTAACATGTACTTTTATAAATCCTTATTCTATTTATGTTAAATCTAATTCATCAAATTTAACTTATGGTATCCATCACATCCAAGATTTTAGATCAATCTACCTAACATTTTAAGTCATTATTTTTTGCTGAAGACACATTCTCTAAGAAATAGATATTAAACTTTAAACATTTTAGAGAAATCAACACTATACTGATTGCTTGACCACTTAGAGAAATGAATAGTTAAGTAAATTTAAAGACATCCTTACTTTTATCTATTTAGCCAATTTTAGTCATGTGAACTGAAAGGCATTTGGATACATTTTATTGTAAATTTATTAATGCTTATTTTTTATATATATGCCAATTTTGGCACCATATACATAATATATAGACAAAAGCATATATGTAGATACAACATACAATAAACAGGTATGCACACATATGCATAAAACTGAGATTAAACAAAGAATTTATAGTTTTTGATTCCCAGTTATGAAACAAAATAGCTTCAGATGTTTATTGCATAGAATGTCATATTTAACCACTGAGAAATTAAAATAAAATCCTCTCATAAATTTTTATAAAACATGCATAGGACCTTTGCAGTTGGAGACATAAGGTGTAGAACCTACCATCCATGGGGAAGACTAAAATCAAAGGTTCATATGGGCTACTAATTCTCCAAGGTAGAAGATTTACTCTCATTTTCACCATTGTATATTCTCCATCCTTAGGTCTTTTCAAAAGGAATCTCTTCATTTCTAGTATATTTATGAGTTAACTTTTGAATAATTGGACTCAGTAAAGACAGTAGAAGACATTAGGCAAGAAACTCCAGGAACACAAAACAAGACCTACTGATGCAGGACCAAAGCTGAATTCACAAAAATACCCTGGAGCTCAGAAGAAGACAGAGACTTTGAAACATGACACAGTATGAAATATTACACAACTTGATCAGATTAGAATTAGTTCAGATATAAAAAAATTCTGGGAGATCATGAGGTCCTCAGGAGACTCTTTGCAAAGACCATATGCACATATGGGACCCTTTTAATTTTTCCATACTGTGAATGTCTGGAGAGAAAAATGCATGGAAATTAGTGACATTCTCAGGCCTGGTGCACATGGCCACTACAGATTTTTTTTCTTTATTCCTTTCTTTTCTTTCTTCCTTTCTTTTCTTTCTTCTTTCTTTCTTTCTTTCTTTCTTTCTTTCTTTCTTTCTTTCTTTCTTTCTTTCTTTCTTTCTTTCTTTCTTCTTTCTTTCTTTCTTTCGCCCTTAATGTAGAACTAACTCAAATAACAGAATTGCAGAGTATAGAAAAAGAGAAATCACTCTTTTACACCAACTTCAAGTTAAAAGTGACATCATATTTACTGTGCTTTTGAATCAGTTTTGGCATTAGCTGATGGAGCTTTCATTACATATGTATATTAGGCAGGCAGTTAAAAATAAGGGAATATAACATTTTGAACATGATACTAAGAAAACTTATACATAGCACAGTTTGACCATTTTTCTCCATTTTTGTAAAACAAGTTATTTTATAAGATAGGGTAATAATTTATGCTTTCCTTCAGAGACCATTTTTTTCCATTCCCTGATGGTAATCAAGTCATGCACAGGTGCAGAATAAACCTAGTTTTTTTTCTTAAAATTTGGGGAGGTGTTTTCAGAGAAGTGTAACCTTGCATCCAATCTATGAGGTAGAGGGAAGACTAGGGGTATCTCCTGATATTCCCTGTCTCCTGTGAACCAGAGTGTGGAAAGTGGTGACAGGGGATGGGAGAGCAGTGATTGAGATTGAGGGTCACTGATGACCTCATGACTGTGGCATGCCTGGTGTTTTGGAATGTTTCTGTGAAATGGCAGAGGATGCTTAACTGCTGTGGCAATGCCCTTTATGAGCAGGCTCTCTGCAAGTATCCTATCAGCTCTGACCTTGATTTCAGGCACACAGCTCCTAGGAAGGAAGGAATTCTTATGCTAATCAACCACAATGTTTTATCAACTCCACTTCTCCACTTCCTGCCTAACTTATAATAATTTTTAACAGTAAATTTTCTTGAGAGCTACACAAATCTCCTAACACTGCAGTTTGAAACTGTGGCTTGCAACTACAGAAAAGCAACATAGGATGTCCTCATTTCTGTAACTTTCTTGAATACAAAGAATAATGATTGTATAGTATTTAACCTGATAATGAGACATATATAAATAAAGATTGCTGGCATAACTCTTTAGATCTGCATCTCCATCAGAGAGCAGAGCTCCACCTGATCCCAGCTTAATCTTCAAGGTCTGTGTCTGTGAATATTTTCCAATCCCCCTTTGCCTGCTGACTGGACCTGGGAGTTTAGTTGCACTGGTTAAGACAGTTGGTGGCCCATATGGATCCAGATCCTGGGTAACTTTCTTCAACCAATAGAATAGGGGACACTCCTGGAGGTGCACCTTATAAGTCAAAAAATGTCTCAAATTTAAGGAGGTTGGGGGAGTGAATCAGAGTCAGGTATAAAATATGGAAAATACAGGATCCAAAGAAAGGGATCATTATGTATCTGTCCTTAGAGTTCTGCATAGGAGGAGCAATTGTTCAGTTAGACAAGCACAACTGTTAGAATTTTTAAAAATTTACTACTAAAACTCTGTCCCATTGTTGGTGCAGTCTCAAAATAGCTTTACCAAGACTCCCTTCCTTAGAAAACTGGCAGAAAATGTTATGAGAATATGCTAATTGCTGCTTTTATTGTGTAGTCAGGACTGGGGATTCACTATGTTATGGTTAGTCAATGCCAGAAACATTCTGATTCAGTGTATATACACATAGTCACAAACATTAACTTTGGAGCATGTGCATTTACCTTTATATAATGTGTGGTCATTGTGCCTTCTTTGTACTTTATGTAAATAGGCCTATAAAAAGGGATATGACTGTGTTTACATCAGTTTATTCTGTGTTGTGACTAAAAGGCTTGACCACACCAATTATAAAGGAGGAAAATTTTATTTGAGTGTTCACAGTTTCAGAGATCTCAGTCCATGGAAAGCTGGCCCATTCTTTGGGCATTGGGTTGAGGTTAAATATCATGGCAGAAATGTGTGGTGCAGGGAAGTGCCTAATATGAATGAAGCAGAAAGAGACACTCACTCACCAGATACACAATGTATACAACAAACACATGCTTCCAATGAAACAACTCCTCCAGTAACACCCTTTCTCCCTTCAGTTACCACTCAGTTAATCCTATCAGGGTATTAATTTATCAATTGGTTTGGAGGATAAGGAGGACTTTCTGAATATGTTAGGTGCTTCTCAAAGAAGTGTGGAGGAAGTGTCCCTAAAGTGAGTTTGTACAGCACAGCACTTTCAAGTGTTTAGAAAGGTGTCTTAATTTAATTATGGAGGGAATTTAGATGTGTAGGGAAGTGTGTTTCTGGTGAGTAGGAAAGTTTCTCTGAGTTGGAAAAGTAGCTTCTTTTCATTGTGTAGTGAGGTCTCTTTAAGTCATGTATAAGGGGCCTTCTGAAGGGTGTGGGAAGGCTCCTTTATGTATGTGGGGAGGGCCCACTGTTGTTAGTTGGAAAGACTCACAGAGGTGCATATGATATGAGTAAGGAGAACACAGAGTTGTGATGGGAGATTTCTTTGAGTATAGTAGAGGGAATCTCTGTGATGTCAAGGAGGGTCAGTCAAAAAATCATGAGAACTCTCAGGTGTCTAGGTATAGCATTTGTAAGTAAATAGGGAGGGTTCTTTGATGAGCAGTGAGGTTGATCTGAGATGTTTGATTAGTGTTTTTTGAGATGTGTATGTAGTACTTGAAAAGGTGTATGATGTGTACTCACTTAGCTCTGTAGGGTTTCCTTTCTGAAATGTGTAGGTACAGATTGCAAAATGAGTAGCAAAGACTTTTTTATGTGTCAGCAATTCACACTGATGTTTACAGGGTGGGCTCCTTGATATTTTTAGTGAGTGTCCTCTGGTCTGTGTAGTGTTTACTTTATGAGGTATTTAGGAGGATTTCAAAATGTTTGTCTGAGTGCTCTTTATGTTTCTGGGAAGGACCCCTGAGGTGATTTGGGAGGGCTCACAGAGTTACCTAGGTATGGAGCTCCATAAATGATAGAAAAAAATCAGTGAATTATTTCCAGAGGGCTGTTTGATGTGAGTAGTGAAAGCTCATTGAATTGAGAGGAAAGGAAAAACTGATGTGGATGCAAGGGCAATATGAGTTGAGGGTTATGGTTGGGCCTAGGGTAAGTGTTAGGTTCAGGATCAGGATTAGCATTTGTGGTGTAAAAAAAAGTCTTCATTTTGATTTGAAAGGCTTCTCTGTGGTTTGTATTGAGGGCTCTCAAAAGTGCATAAATAGGCCCTCTGGTGCTTAGACTGAGCTTGTGGAGAAGTATAGTTAGTAGAGAGGGCTTCTAAAGCAGTATAGTTTGTACACACTGAGGTATGTAGGAATGACAGTGTGTGGCATGTAGGGACTGCTCTTGAGTTGAGTAGGGAAGACTTCCTTTAATGTGTATGAAGGGTACTCTTATTGTTGTATGAATGGCTTTCAGACTTGTATTTTGTGAGATCAGTAAAGAGGGCTACATGAGGAGTGTAGCACGGTTCTGTTATGTGTGTCAGAGGTCTCTCAGAAGTGTGTGGGAGGATCTTCTAAGAAGGATTTTGATGGTTCACCCAGGTGCATGAGGAATGTATACTCAGATGAGTAGAAAAGACTCACTTGTGTTTGGAAGGCCATTTAAAGTGAGTAGTGAGAGCTCTGTAAGATAAGTATGGAGGACAAGATGACATAGAAATGAGGGACTTATGAGCTGTTGATTTGGTGATTTATATCGTGTGTAGGTAGAACTACCCAATATAAGCAGGTAGGGTTCTGTGAGATTTTTAGTGTAGTTTCTTTGAGGTGTAAAAGTAGGGGTCATTGAAATACTTAGGGACAAACTCTGAAATGAGTAGGGAGGTCTTTCAGAAGTATCTAGATAGGTTCCTATCAAGGTGTGCAGAGGGATATGAGAGAGGTGTAGGAAGGCTTTATGACTGATTAGAAAGGCTATCTCAGTTGTGTAGGGAGGGTCCTCTCATGGCAACAGTGAGTTATATCTAATATGAGTAGGGAGTGAAAGACCCTCCGTCCCCCTGTCCAAGGAAAATCACGCGAACACTGGCTGCAAAAGCAAGAGGCTATTTATTAGGTACACAGGCGCCTGCGGGTGCGCAGCAAAACCTCAGCCAGAGCTTCGGTGAAGTGGGCACACCGGGCTTTGGGGTACAGGGTTTTTATAGGGTGAAGGGGCAGGTTTCGCGCGGGGTAAGTAACAGGTTTCTTATTGGCCATCTAAGGGTAAGGTTATTCTTCTTCATGGTTCCTGCTTATCAATGTAACTGTGCTGCTAACTGTCTCAAGGACAAACAGGACTGCTGGGCCCCTGTGCTTAAGAGGGATATTTGCCTGAGGAATGTGCGGTAGCCTGGAAACCTTATCCGCCAAGGATGGGAGTGGGGCTCAGCCTCGACTCAGGGTTTGAGGCATGGAGCTGGGGCCTTTCATTCCCCCCTTTTCTTTATCATGGATAGAATCTTATATCCATTTGTCCATTTTTCCTCAGTTATGGCTAGTACCTTCAGTTTGCTTAATCATTTGGTACTGTTGAGTAAGGACCATAGTTTGGATTGTTTAAAGGGAATAATACAGACTTCTCCCAGCAGGGAGAAGGGGGCCATGGCTGATATTCTAAAAGTCCCAAGAAGTGAGCGCCCCCTCCATCTTTTATAGGTTAAAGTCTCTTTTGTTCTTCAGTTCTCTCCCCCCTTTAGCTATAGAAACTCCCAACTGCTTTAAGGAAAAGGGGGCGTCGGTCGTTCTGGCTGCTTCGAAGCTGAAAGGGGGCAGCGAGGGGCAAGCAGTTTGGAGTTCCTTTTTTAAAAATCGGGTCAATCGAGGGGTCCAAGGTAGAAGTCTGGTTGGGGAAGAGCAGGTTGTAAAGTCATCTGGGGGTGGGTGCTTCTATGATAGAAGAACAAAAAGACATGAGTACTGAAATGAAATTAGTACAAAGTAAATGTTGCAGCATCTGGAACATGCCACTGAGTATCATGAAAATGACAGAAGTCAATCTCTCACCAGGCGGGTGGAAGAATTGAGAAATTGTTCCCATAACTAGAACTAGCAAAGGCTGGAAAGGACAAGGCCTTTATTTGGGAACTTTAACATTGTCCAGGTTATCAGGAATGTAAACACAACATTTAACTTTTAATGTCATAGATATCCCAAAAATATAGTTAAGCTACTTAATGTCATCTGATTTTTGTAAAATATCCCTTTATTGGTATAACCTGTGTTTAGTAGCGAGCTCTATACTTCTGTTACTTAGGGCTAGGTAATCATATGAGCAAACATAGATTAAGTCTACCTGTGTAGCTTAGGAAGGTCTGCAGGCCTTAAACTGACTAAAAACTTCTGACTCTGGCAGTTTCTCTTGATAGTTATCAGGCACATTTGCTGAAGAATCTTTCTTTCATTTGTAGCTTCCAGTTTTTATTCTAGTGGACTAACACAAGTGTACATCTTAAGTTACATCTAACTGTTATTTCTTTTAAATGCCCAAGAATGGTTATATTTTGGTTTTAACTGTTTTGCTGGGTGTCTAACATCAAGTTGGTCAAATTGACCTGGTTCCTGTCTTGTTAAAGAGTCAGCTGAGTTCCCACAGGGGCCACTTGTAGAGAACTTAAGAGCAGCTTCTTAGCTCCACCAGTGCCATTGGTTAGGCAGGGTCTCCTTGATGAGGTGACTTCCTTTGGAAGCATTAAGGGATGTCTCCCTTTTTCCATGTCCCTCCTCTGCAGCAGATGCACTGAGCGATTCTCATCCTCTAGTCTCAACAATCTCCTTGATCAGGAGGTTGTGTGACACAGAGTTGCAAAGCTCCTTAGAGAAGTTCTCTTGTTCGTGGGTTCAGGCTGACTGAGGACAAAAGATCCAAATACTGGCCTATCTTGCCTTCTGTATTTAATTCCAATCTCTAAGTTTGATCTTAATCATCCAGCAAGCCAGTTTCACCAGTCATAAAGTAAGAGTACTGGGCTTTAACTTTAATGTCCATAACTTTACAGTTATTTACCCTTTTATCTAACTGGAGTCTGCATTAGTTCTGGAAGTTACCACTATCTGTTAGGTGATGGCTTATTATCACAAGTTACCTAGGTTGTGTGTTCTTGAAGCAGCTACGTCTGCAAAACATTAACAGGTAACAGTTTCACAAAATGAAATTAGCAAGAGTAAAAATATATTCTGCTTGTATAATAGCTATCTTGAATTTTGACTGAGAACCACATTATATTCCCTATTTGAGATCATAGTAATTTTACAACAAAAATCAATCTTTTGATTATAACTTTAAATAAGCTGAAGTCTGACTTATTTTGGAGTCACTCTAACATGCAGTAAAGGTGGGAGGCAGAGCCTTATCTCAGGTAAGGTGTAACTCTTTACAGATTTTAAGTGTTCTAATCCTACAACTAATTTTTGCCCCTTTTGCCATGACCAGCATGACCAAATTTTTAAGTTCAGTGAGGGTCAAAGGAGTATTAGAAAATAAAGGTTTATAAACACAGATTTTGAAGATTAAGCTGAGATCAGATGGAGCTCTGTTCTCTGATGGAAATGTACATCTAAAGAGTTATGTTAGCAACATTTATACATGTCTTATTATTAAGTTAAAGACTATGTAAGCATTATTCTTTGTTTTCAGGAGAGTTACAGAGACTAGACCATCTACATAACTTTTACAGTCATGAAGTCAGGGACCCCAAACTCAGTCATTGTTGTCCCATTTTTGCTATAATGTATTATACTCTTTCTTAAATGTCAATTTAAGAAGTTTACATATATTGATTTCTGAGTCCATATGAACATTAGCTAACACAGTCTAACATTATATCCAAAACAGGAATCAATCAAAGATAGGCTGAGAGAGCTTTTAACTTTTTTTTTTTGTGTAGCAAAATGCTTTTACCTTCTACAATATGAACCTTTAAACAAATCAGGCTCTAACTTTTATAAATACATTTATATTTGAAGTTCTTTATCTCAGTGTAAAAAGTAACAAATTTTACACGTACCCCATTGATAGCAGGTCCTATAATAGAACATTAAATGATAGAAATAAATCCCCAATTAAAATTTACTCTTTATAAGTTTAAGATTACCATTACAGACAAGTTTAATCTGGAGAATAGCAGCTTGATAAATTCCCTGCTTTAAAAACTTGTGTACCTGGAAAATATGAACACATTTAATATACAACTAGAAACCATTTCACAATTACCTTGACACTTTTTTTCTTACCAAATTTAGTTTTTTTTTTTTAAGAAAAATGTAGACTCTGTAACACAGTACAATACTTTAACAGTTGTTTAACCATAATTGTATACACCCCAATTTTTAAGACTAATTGTTCTAAAGAATAAAACTTAATAGACACAAAGTTAAGAGTAAATTAGTGTTTCTAAGAAATCCTTGACATTTAACCATGTTATTTTACCATATAGATTAAACTTTGGTTTATATCAACACATTAGTATTTCACCTTAGGAAAAACCTTTAATAGCTTTAGCTGTCTCACATACACACAACCAACTTAGTTACACACAGACTTGTTGAAACTTGCCCTTTACTTACACACAGACTTTTTTACCCAGAAACATTTCCTTTTACCTTTTACTAAATATATTTCTATACCCAGAACCTTTTATTTTTTCTTTCCTATCTGTTGACACCTTTTTGTTCACATTCTGAAACAACTCTTATGAAATTTCTGAATTTAGATACTCTAATTGAAACACAGTTGAAACTTTTGGGACCCTTTGTATATAGAATTCCACTTGTTAGGACATAACTCTTAGTAACCTTGTTTCTAGTTTAGTGATGACACAAAGCAAGTTTAAACCCTTTTTATTTACCAACCTATGAAAACACCAATAATGTTTAAGTATGATACTCCATGGAATTTAAGGAGTTAAGAGTACCTGATGTTATTTAACAATGAGCATTTTAATTTTGCAAATTAATCAGATGTCACCAACAAACACATTTGAGTAATCCCATACATGTTAACTCTAATTTACTTATTCTGTAAAAACCAAGAAAGCAGTCAAGTGTCCTGAACAGTATTTGCTGTCTCTTTCCTGTTGAAGAAAAGTCCTAGGAACAATTGATATTAGACATTTTATTAACATCAATATTTTATTTGCTTGACCACCTAGAGACTTGTGAGTTATTTTCAAAGACATTTTACTTTTATTAGTTTACCCAATTTGAATTGAACCCTTTTAAATCATGTGAATAAAAGTATTTGGATCCATTTTTAAATTTTAATTTTAGGAGCGCTCAGTTCTGATACAGACAAAACATGACATTAGTACGACATACAAATAACACAAAATCAAAGGCCTTGTAACTTTATCTCCATTGCAATGTAACAGATGTTCAAAAACTCTAGTTGAATAAAAATAGAACTGATCAAAAAGAAAAAAATCATTAACCTAGGTATGCAGGATCAAAATTATGAGCTCAAAGATACAGCATTAAAGAAAAACAAAACAAACGAAGAATCCTAGAAAATAAGTTAGTTCCATGTAGAAGTTTAAAACGGACACCTTTTTTTTTTTTCTTTTCTTCAGGTTACCCCCCCCTTCCCGCTGAGACTGCTGCAGTTTACATTCCAATGCAGGCTTTGGCAAGGCGAGGCAGGGGGGAGGGAGGATCACCCAGGACTTTTTAACCCTTTTTCTTCCTGGTTGAGAAATCAGGTTAGGTTTGAATGCAGAAGATCACAAAACATCATTTCTCACTACTTTTGAGGAATGGAGCTGCTGAGCTCTCTGCCTAGGGGGATTGGAGTAAACAAATCTCTCAGGAACAAGGAGGAGGACTGTAAAAGTACCCTGCAATGAGTATCCCTAAGCCTAAGATCGGATTAACAATAGAAGGCAAGAGTAAAGACCATATAGTACAATACACAAACAGACAGACACATAGCGCGCTAAATCAAAAATTGGCTAGCTGGTACTTTGTCAATAAAAACAAACAATTTTTAATTATATCAAAGAGTTGCCCAGGCGCAACACAATGCCCAAATGAGGCCAAGAGTTAACCAGAAGCGACAAGTCGCCAGAATGCAGCACAAAAGCTGCTCAGATGTGAGAGTCACTCAAATGCGACAGAGTCGCAAAGACCCTTCTTTGGGCCAGCCTACGTTGAAGGTTGGCCATTCAGAGTGCAGAGGGTTACCCACTTCTTCTTTTTGACCTCGACCGACAAGTTGCCGGCACAGTTCCGGACGTCTTGCCAATGGTCGAGGGTGAGACTCAGAGGGGTTACCATGGATTGCCCCATTTCAGTCTCGCTGGTAAAAAGGAAATTAAGAAACAGGCACAGGACACAAGAAAACACAGACCAGACAACAGATTACAAACACTGCGCGTCTTCGGCACGGACCGAAGAAATCAAATGTCGGAGAGTGCAAGCCCCTCCGGCCAAAAACAAGTCCCGACGAATCGGGCACCAAGCACGTCCCGACGAATCGGGCACCAAACAAGTCCTGACGAATCGGGCACCAAACAAGTCCCGACGAATCGGGCACCAAACAAGTCCCGACGAATCGGGCACCAAGACCCCTAGGACGTCTCCCAGGGTGGCAGGGGAGAAGTCTGAGTTCGTCAACTCCTTCTCGGGCTGCCCAAAGTACAAAGTGACCACGCATGATCATACAAACGCTGCGCTCAAGAAACGTAGAAACAGACATGCAAAGAAATATGACAACACGACAACGAGCTCGAGCTGGCCAGCTTACCTCCCAGTAGTTCTTCCAGAAGTTCCTCGGGCAGGGATTCGGGGCAGCAAATCTCGGTGGAACCTCCAAATGAAAGACCCTCCGTCCCCCTGTCCAAGGAAAATCACGCGAACACTGGCTGCAAAAGCAAGAGGCTATTTATTAGGTACACAGGCGCCTGCGGGTGCGCAGCAAAACCTCAGCCGGAGCTTCGGTGAAGTGGGCACACCGGGCTTTGGGGTACAGGGTTTTTATAGGGTGAAGGGGCAGGTTTCGCGCGGGGTAAGTAACAGGTTTCTTATTGGCCATCTAAGGGTAAGGTTATTTTTCTTCATGGTTCCTGCTTATCAATGTAACTGTGCTGCTAACTGTCTCAAGGACAAACAGGACTGCTGGGCCCCTGTGCTTAAGAGGGATATTTGCCTGAGGAATGTGCGGTAGCCTGGAAACCTTATCCGCCAAGGACGGGAGCGGGGCTCAGCCTCGACTCAGGGTTTGAGGCATGGAGCTGGGGCCTTTCAGGGAGAACACACTGAAGTGTGATGAGAGTGTTTATTGAGGATAGTGGATGGAATTGGAGGCATTTTAGGAGGGCACTTAAAGGAATATCTGAGGGAGGTTTTTACTTATGATGTCTGGAGGTGAATAGGGAGGGAATTTTGCTGGGAAATGAGAGTTATTTAGTAGATGTGTAAGTAGAGTTTTTTTAGGTTTGTTTAAAGGGCATTTTAAGGTTTGTATGGAAGTCTCTCTGAGATTTGTAGGGAGGACTCTTGATTGGGGTGTATACGGATGGTGCTCTTAGGTGAGTATTAAGAACTCCCAAGTTGTGTAGGAATGTCCCCCTAATGTGAATAAGAAGAGATCTCTGAAATGAATTGGGTGGATTAACTGAGGTTTTAAAGGAAAGCTCTATGAACTTGGTTATAGGTCAACTGAATTTTAAAAGTAGGGCATTGTGAGGTGTGCAGAATAGTGGTGTGTGGTTTTTAGTTTCAGTTCTCTGAGATGTGTAGGAATTGCTCAATGAGGTGTGTGGGAATATTTCTGAAATGTGTATGGAAGGCCCTCTGAGGTATAAGGGCACCAGTTGTGAGCAGGGAGGGCTTTCTCAGTTGTATAGGAAGGTGTCTGTAACATGTGTAGGTAGGGTACTCTGAGGTATGGACAGAGGTACTCCTGAAGTTTGTAGTTCAGGTACTCTGACATGTGTTGGGAGGTATCAGGTGTGCAGCAGAAATCTCTGTGGGTGTAAATGACTTTTGTCTGTGTAGGACTGCTATCTGGTTTGTGTACCAGGGTCCTTTGATGTTAATAGTGAGATCCATCTGAAATGAATAGGAAGAATACACTGAGGTATGATGAGAGTGTTCTTTGAGGACACTACAGGGAATTTCAATGCTATTTAGGAAGGCCAATACAAGGAGTATCACAAGTAGTCTTTGAGTTGTGTAGGTACAGCACTCAGAAGTAATTAGGGAGGAATTTTTGGTATGTAGTGAGATCTATCTGAGATGTGTAGGTAGTGTTTGCTAAGGTGTTTAGCAAAGGCATTCTGAAATTTGAATTAACATTTCTCTGGAATCTCTAAGGAGTACACTTTGGGTTGTATGAAGAGGGCTTTCTTTATCATTTAGGTGTTGCTCAACAACGTGTTGAGGAAGCATCCCTAAGGTGTGTGTGTATGGCACTTTTAAGTGTGTATAATGGGCTCTTGATTTAAATAGGGAGGGATTACTTAGATGTGTAGGGAGGTGTGTTTTAAGTGTGGAGGAAAGGTTCTCTTGGTTCTCTTCATTGCATAGGAGGTCTTTCTGAGGTATGTAGGGAGGGCCCATTGATTGTTGTAGGAGGGCCCCTTGATGTGTGGGAGGGTCCTCTGAAGAGAGTTGAAAAGGTTCACAGATATGCATAGGGATGGTGCTGGGTAGAAAAACCTCAGTAAATTGTTAACAGACAGCCTTTTGAGGTAAGTATTGAGAGCACTGTGAGATCAGTATGGAAGACAAACTGATATAAAAGGGAAAGAACTATAAATTTTGTGTTAGAGTTGGGGTGTGGCTTACAGTTTTGAGTCAGGATCCATATTTTGCTCAGTGTCAGTGTCAGGGACAGCCCTCTGTTGTATGTAGGGAGGACAGCCCTCTGTGGTATGTAGGGAGGACTAAGGTTATGGTTAGGATTAGGGTTATGTTAAAGGGTCATGGTCAGTATTTTCAGTATATAAAGAATGACTCAGTGATGAGTTGAAAGGACTCTTTGAGGTGTGTATTGAAAACTTTCTAAGGTGAGTAGACAGGCTCTCTGTTGTGCTTAAAGAAGGCTTGCCAAGAAAAATAGTTAGTAGGGAGTTCTTGGAAAGGTGTATATTTTGTACCCAGTGAGATATATAGACATGCCTCACTGATGTGTGTAGGGATAGTTCTCTGAGGTATTTAGGGACTGCACTTAATGTGGATAGGGAGGGCTACCTTTGAAGTGTATGAGGGTAAACTCAGATGTGTAGGGAATGCCCTCTGTGGTTGGTAGCATGTGGCCTGTGAACTGTGTAAAGAGGGCTCTATGAGGAGTGTAGGAGCATTCCATGATGTGTGTCATAGGACAATTTAATGTGTATGGATGTGCCACTGATGTGAGTTGGGAGGGCACACAGTAGTGCAGAGGAAAGGTGCTTTGTGATGTGTAGGAAGGTTCAGTGAGTTGTGTTTGTAGGACCTTTTGAGGGAAGAAGTGAGATCTCTAAGAAATGAGTAGGGAGGGCAAACTGATGTAGACAGGAGAAAACTATGAGGTTAGGGTGTGGGTTGTGGTTAGGTCTAGGGTTTAGGGTCAAGGTCATGATCATGGTCAGTATTCTGGTCAGAGAGGGCCCTCTATTTTATGTAGGGAGAGCTTGGGGCTAGAGTTAGGGTTAGGTTTCAGGTTAGATTCAGGATCAGGATCAACATTTGTGGTGTACATAGAAGGTCTATGTAAAAACTCAAAAGTGTTCTCTGAGATGTACATTGAAGGCTCCTTGAGGTGTATAGATAGGCTAATATGAGGTATTTAGAGAGAACTTGCAAAGAATTATAGTTAGCAAAAGGGGTTTTATAACAAGTATAATTTGTATTCAGTGAGGTATGTACAGATGTTTCTTTGAGCTTTGTAGAGATTGCTTTGAGGTAATTAGGGAGAACTTTTATTTATGTGCATGGAGTAGGCTCTAAGGTGTGTAAGGAGGGCTCTCTGAGGTTAGTAGTGCATGGTCTTTGAGCTGTGTAGAGTACACTATGAGGTGTGTAGGAGAACTCTATGACATGTCAGAGGACTATTAGACATGTGTGGGAGGTCCAGCTTTGAGGGGTTTAGAGGCTCACAGAGGTCTATACAGAGTGTTTACTGAAATGAGTTGAAAGAACTCTAGTGAGTTGTCCTCAGAGAACCATTTAAGGCAAGCAGAGAGAGTTCTATAAGATGAGTATGGAGGACAACTTAATATAGAAAGTGAGGCATCATTAGTTGTGGAGTGAAGTATATCTTTGTTGTGTAGATAGGATTCACTGAGATGAGAAAGGAGGGCTCTCTGAGTTTGTTGTGTATGTTCCCTGATGTTTTTAGTGAGGACTCATTGAAATGCATAGGGCACACTGATATGTGAAGGGAAGTCTCTTGGGGTGTGTAGGGTGGTCCCTATTAGGTGTGCAAAAGAATCTATGAGGGGTGTAAGAGGGCTTTACATCTGAGGAGAATTGCTGTCTCAGATGTGTAGGGAAGGCCCTCTGAAGTGAATAATGTGATATCTTTGATCTGAGCATGAAGAACATACTAAATTTGATGGGAATAACCTTTGAAGATAGTATAGGGAATCTCTGAGGTGTTTTTGTAGTCCACTCAATGGAGTATCAAGAGGACTCTCTGAGTTTTGTAGTTTTGGTCTTTGGCAGTGAATAGAGAGAACTTTTTCATGAATAGTGCAGGCTACCTGAGATGCACAGGTAGCATTTTTTGAAGTTTGAGGTTTGATGAAATGGCATTCTGTGGTTTGTGTGGAAGCCTCTCTGAGATTTGTAAAGAGGATAGTTGAATGGGGTGTTTAGGGAGTGTCCTCTTTTGTAAGAGGTATGTACTCTCTGAGGGGTGTAGACATGTATTTCTAAGGTGAGTAATGGAAGAACTCTGATGTGAATAAGGAGGACAAACAGGTTTGAAAGGAGGACTCTTTGAGTGTGTCACAGAGTCCTCTGAATTGTACAAGTAGTGTAGAAAGGTGGAGTGTAGTATTTGGCAATTGATCTTCCAGTTCTGTAGGGATTGCTAAATGATGTGTGTAGTATGGACTTCTATGGTGTGAATGTATGACCCTCTGTTGTGTAACAAGTGTGCTTAATATGAGTGTGGAGGGCTTTCTGAGATGTGGTGGAAAGTGACTGCGAGTTCTGTAGGAAGGGAAGGGCTCTCTGAGGTTTGTTGTGTGGGCTCTCTGATGTGTGAAGAGAAATCTCCATTAGGTGTACAGAAGCTATCTAAGAGGTGTGAAAAATGACTTTTTCCCATGCAAGAGTGCTAATCTCAGTTGTGTATTGAGGGCCCTGTGAAGTAAATACAGAGATCCATCTGATATAAGCAAGGAGAACACCCTGTGCTGGAAGGTTTCTTTTAGGATAGTAGCTGAAATCTCTGAGGTGTTTATGTAAGGCAATTGGAGGTGAGTAGGGAGAGTTATTGGTGAACATTGAGGTTTATATGAGATGTGTGGGTAGGATTTGCTGAGGTGTTTAGTGCAAGCATTCTGAGGTTTGAATTAACATTTCTCTGACATTTTTAGGGATTATTCTCTGGGGAATATAGGAGGGATTTCTGAGTTGTTTAGGGTTTGCTCAATGAAATGTGGAGGGCATGTCTGAAAGGTGTGTACAGATGGGATTTAGAGTTGTGTAGGAAGGGTTCTTAATGTGAGTAGGGAGAAAATTCTTAGATATATAGGGAGTTATGTTTGAGGAAATTTGTATGAAATTTCTCCGAGGTGTGAGAGTGGTTTCTTTTCATTGTATAAGGAGTGCTGTATGATGTATTGTGGGAGGGGTCTCTGAGGGGTGTAGGAGGGCTTTATGAGGTTCATAGTAGGGCTAATTGACATGAGTGTGAGTGCTCAATTAAGGAAGATTAAGGAAGTAGGGGTATTTTTGGTGTATATGGAAGGCCAGTCAAAAGGAATTTCTTAAGAGTGTACTAAGTGTTTTATGAAGTTAATAGAAAGGTTCACTCCAGTGTTTAGAAGGGCTTGAAAAGGAGTATTGTATGTACTCACTTATTTGTCTAGGGATATGTCTATTTCAGTTGTGTAGAGACTTCTCTTGAGACATATAGTAAGGACATTTTTCAATGTGTCAGGAGGGCACTCAGATGTGTAGGGAGGCTTCTGTGATTTTTGTATGGAGATGATTCTGAGCTAAGAATGGAGGCTTACTGTTAGGTTTAAGGTTAGTTTTTGAGGTTAGGGCTTGGATTATGGTTATATTTAGCATTAGTATTAGAATTAGGGGGTTAGTGTCAGAGTTAGAGGGTTAAGATTTGGTTCAGTGTTGGTGTTAGGATCCAAATGAGTATTTGCATTGTAATGGGAAGGCCTTTGTGGTGTGTTGAAATGGCTTTCTGAATTTGTTGTAAGTGCTCTCTGTGGTATATTATGAGGGTTCCCTGAGGTGAATACAGAGGCTTGCTGAGGTGATTAGGGAAGGCTTCCAAAAAACCATACTGAGTACTCACTAAGGTCTATAACGATGTCCCTCTGAGGTATGTAGGGACAGTTCTTTGGATGTTTACTGACAGTATTCTTTGATGTGTCAGAGGGAACTAATGTGTGTACAGAGGGCCCTCTGAAGTTTGTAGGGAGTGGCCTCTGAGCTGCATAGGCAGGGTACTATTATGTGTGTCAGAGGGCTCCTTTACACATGTGGAAGTGCCCCCTGAGATGAGTTCAGAGGATTCTCAAAGGTGAATCAGGGAGGTGCTCTGTAAAGTGTAGAAAGGGCTCACTGAATTGTGTTTCAAGGGCCACTTGAGGTGAGCAGTCAGAGATTTGTGAGATAAGTAGGGAGAACAAACTGATGAATGAGGAAAGACACTATTATGTTAGGCTTAGGGTCAGGATTTAGGGTCAGGTTGAGGTTCATGGTCAATATCAGTGTCAGGGAGGGCTCCATGGTATGTAAGGAGGGCGGAGGTTGAGGCTTAAATTAGGGTTAGTGTCAAGCTCTGAGTTAGGTTCAGTATTTGCAATGTATAGGGAAAGCCTCTGTGGTGAACCTAAAGGGCTCAATGAGATGTATATTGAGGACTTTCTGTCATCAGTAGATAGACTCTGTGAGGTGTTTATAGTGCACTTGCAAAGAATTAAATAGAACTAAATAAATAGTTCTAATTAGTAGAACTGACTTGCAAAGGAATATAATTTGTATATACTGAGATATGTAAGGACATCCCTCTGAAGTGTGTAGGAAATGCATTTGAGGTAAGTAGAACCAGCTTTCTTTGATGTCTAAGGAGGGTACTCAGATTATTTGGGAGGTTCTTCAGGTTGATAGTATATGACTGTGGAGGGAGGGAACTATGACATGTGTAAGAGAGCTCTACAAATTGTTTGAGATTTCCTACTGGTGTGTGGCAGGGTTTCCTCAGGTGAGCTTGGAGGGCTCACGGAGGTGCATAGGAAGGGTGTTCTGTGAATTGTAGAAAGGGCTTAATGTGTAGTGTTTGGCCATTTAAGGTAAGGCACGAGAACTCTGTAACAAGAGTAGGGAGAAAAAAACTGATTTAGAAGGTTCTATGTAGTTAAGGTTAAGGTTAGCAATAGCATTAGTAATATGTCAAGGTCAGGATCATGGTCATCGTCAATGTCATCAAGGGCTCTCTGTGGTATGTATGGTGGGCTTAGTGTTAGGGTTAGAGTTAGTGTTGGGTTGTGGGTTGAGGTCAGTATTTTCAATGCATACGGAAGGCCTCTCTTGTGAATTGAAAGGGCTCCCTTAGGCATGTATTAAGGGCTTTATGAGGTGAGTAGATGGGCTTTCTGAGGGATATAGAGAGTACTTGAAATGAAGTGTAGTTAGTAAACAGGGCTTTTAAAGGAATCTAATTTGTACTTGCTGAGGTGTGTAGGAAAGTCTCTCTGAGGTGTGTAGAGTCTGCTGTTGAGGTAAGTAGGAAGGGCTTTCTTTGATATGAATGAAGTTTACTTTGAGGTGTGTAGAGAGGACTCTGAGATTGGTAGATTGCAGTCTCTGATCTGTTTAGAGGAACTTCTATAAGGTCTTTAGAAGAAATCTTTGACATGTGTCAGAGTCTCTACAATGTTTGTGGGTGGTCCTTCTGAGATGAGTTGGGAGGGGTCACTCAGCACTATAAAGAATGTGTACTGAGATGAATAGAAAGAACTCAGCGAGTTGTTTCTGGAGGGAATCTAGCTGAGTAGTGAGAGCTCTGTAAGAGAATTAGGGAGAAAAAAACTGATATAGAAGGGAGAATCTTATGAAGTGTGAAGGGGGGGCCTATGTAACATGTAGGTCAGACTTGCTGAAATGTGTAGGAAAGACTGTGATTTGTAGTGTAGGTTCTCTGAGGTGTAGAGTGACAGCTCACTTAAATGCATAAGAATGGCATTCTGATGTGTGTATGAGGGCTCTCACAGGTATGTAGGTAGCTTTCTATTAGATATGCCAAGGAATCTATGGGGGTGTAATTGGGCATTATGACTGGAGATGTTAACACAGTTGTGGAGGGAGGACCCCTTGAAGTGAATAGTGAGATCTCTCTGATATGTTTAGGGAGAACACACTGTGTTTGGTGGAAGGGTTTTTTGAGGAGAGTATAAGAAATATCTGAAGTGATTGTGAGGGCTTTCAATGGAGAATGATGGGGGCTCTGTTATGTGTGTATATGCAGCACCCACAGATGAGTAGGGAGCATTTTGGATAGAAATGAGATTCTATCTGTGCTGTGTTTGTAGCACTTGTCGAAGTGTGTAGCATGGTCATTCTGAGGTTTGAATTAACATCTCTCTGGTGTTTACAGGGAGTGTTTGCTGGGATGTATATGGAGAACTATCTGAGCTGTTTGGTGTTGCTCAAAAAAGGGTGGAGGAAGCATCCCTAAGCTGTTTATGGATGGCACTTTGAGGTGTGTAGGAAGGGCTCTTGATGTGAGTAGGGTGGGATTACATAGATGTGTAGGGGAATGAGTTTGTGATGTGTAGCAAATGTTCTCTGGGGTGTTAAAACAGGTTTTCTTTGTGTAGGGAGGTCTCTCTGATGTATGTAGGGAGGGACTTCTGAAAGGTGTAGGGGGATTTATAAAGTTTGTCAGTGGTCTTCTTGCTATGAGAGGGAGGGCTCACATAACTGAATAAATAGGGCTTTTGCAGTTTATAGAAAAGACCTCTGAGGTGAGTGGAAAGAGCTCTCTGAGATGTGTAGTGAGTGCTCACTGAGGTGAATAGAAATTCTATCTGAGGTGTTTAAAGAGCACCACATAGAAGTATAATTAGTACAAAAGTCTTGTATAGGAATATCATTTGTACTCAGTAAGGTATATATGAATTTCTACCTCAGGTTTTCTACACAAGTAAGTACTACTCTTGATATAAGGATGGTTTCCATTGATATTTTTGGAAGCATAATATGATGTGTGTAGAGCGGGGTCTCTAAGATTGGTAGTGTGCAGCTGCTGAGCTGTGTAAGGAGGTGTGTATGAATTTTATAAGAGGGCTATATGAAGCTTGTCCTAGGGCTCCTTTTTGTCTGTGAGAGGACCCCCTGAAGTGAGTTGGGATGGCTCACAGCATTGCACAGGGTGTGTGCACTGGAAATTGTAGAAAGAACTCAGTGAACTGTGTTTGGAGGGCCATTTGAGGTGAGTAGTAAGAGTTTGGTGAGATGAGTAGGGAGAAAAAACTGGTGTAGAAGGGAGAAGCACTATGAGGTTAGGATTAGGTTAGGCCTAGGGTTAAGGTTTAGTGTCAGGGTCAAGTCATGGTCAGTTTCAGGATCAGAGAGGACTCTGTGGCATGTAGGGAGAACTTAGGTTTATTCTTAGGGTTAAGGTTAGGTTCAGAGTAAGAGTCAGTGTTTGTGGTGTATAGGGAAGTCCATGGTGGAGAGTCAAAATTGTTCTCTGAGGTGTGTACATTGAGACCTCTGTGAAGTGAGTATATAGGCTCTTTGAGGTATTTATAGAGGGCTTGCAAAGAAACATTGTTTCTTCTTGCAAAGAAGTATGGTTTTACTCACTGAGTTATGTAGGGACTCCTCTGATGTGTGTAGGAACTGCTCTAGATTTGAGTATGGAGGGTACACTTTGTTGTATATGAAGATTAAACTGATGTGTGTAGAGAAGGCTCTCTGAAGTTGGTAGCATGTGGCCTCTTAGCTGTGTTTTGTGGACTTTAGGAGGTGTGTAGGATGGTTCTATGATGTGTGTTAGAAAGCTACAAGAAGTGTGTTTGAGGGTCCTTTCAGTTGAGTTGGGAGGGCTGACTCAGGTGTATAGATAGGGTGCACTGAGATGAGTAGAAAGGGTTCAGTTAGTTGTGTTTGTATGGTTTTTTGATGTGAGTAGTGAAAGCTCTGTTAGATAAGTAAGGAGGAGAAATTGATGTAGAAGGGAGGGTCCCTTAAAGTTGGGAATGGGCATCTATATGGTCTGAAGTTAGGAATCATGGAGATGAGTAGGCTGGACTCTGAGCTTTGCCATGTAGGTTAACTGAGATGTGTAGTGAGGGCTAATTGAAATTCAGAGGGATAGCACTTTGATGTGCATTTGGAGGGCTCTTGGAGTTGTGTATGGAAGTATATATTAGGTGGGCAGAGAGATCTATGAGGGCTGTAGGAGGCCTGTTTGACATAGTAGAAAGGCTATCTCAGTTATGTAGGGAGGGACTTCTAGAGTGAGTAGTGAGATCTCTGATATGAGTAGGAAGAATAAATTCAGGTGCGGTGAGAGGAATATTTGAGGATAGAAGAGAGTAACTGTGAGGTGTTTTGGTAGGATACTCAGAAGAGTCCTTTGGGGGTTCTTTTAAGTTTGTAGATTTGACCCTTGAAGGTAAATGGAGGGCTTTTTGATTAGTTTTGAGGGCAACAATAGATGTGTAGGTAGGGTTTTAAAATGTTTGTTGAAATGGCATTCTGAGGTTTGTATAGGAGCCTCTCTTTGATTTGTAGGGAGAACTGTTGAATGAGATGTATAAGGTGAGTGCTCACTGGTAAAAATTAAGAGTTAACTGAGGTGTGTATTTGTGGACATCATGGTGAGTGAGGAGAGATGTCTGAGATAAATGAGGACAGACTGAAGTGTGAAAGAAGGGCTCTAAGAAGTGTGTAATAGGGCCCTCTGAATAGTGAAATTATGGCATTCTGAGGTGTGTAGAGACATGGTGTGTGGTGTTTAGCAATGGTTCTCTGGTCCCAACATTGATACAGTGATTGATAAATAATGTGTGTAGGAAATGTGTCTAAGTTGTGTATGGATGGCCCTCTGAATTCTGTAGAAAGGGCACTTAATATGAGTAGATAGGGCTCTGAGCTGTGTGGAGAGATGACTGCTATGTCTGTAGGAAGTATTCACTGAAATATGAAGGGAAGGTTCTCTGAGATTTGTAGTGTAGATTGATTTGAGGTGTGTAGGGAGGCCTCTATTAAGTGTGCAGGAGGAATCTATGAAGAGTATAGAAGGGCTTTTGTCTGCATAGGAGTGCTCTCTGTTGTGTAGTTAGGACCCTCAGAAATGAATAATAAAATCTATCTGATATGACTAGGTAGAACACAATGAGATATAATGGGAGTATTCTTTGAGTATAATAGGGGGAATCCCTACATTGTTTAGGAAGGCCACTTAACAGTGTATCCAGAGTCTTCTCTGAGGTGTGTCAGGCCAACCCACAGAGGTGAGTAGAGAGAGAATTTGGTGAGTAGTAAGTGGTATCTGAGATGTGTAGTAGGGTGTGTTGTTGTTTATAACATTGAATTCTGAGGTTTGAAATAACATCTCACTGGAATTTATAGGGAGTACTCTCTGGGGTGTATAGAAAAGTCTTTCTGAGTTGTATAAGTGTTGCTCAATAAAGTGTGGAGGCAGTGTCCCTATGGGGTATATGAATGGGAATTTGAGGTGTATAGAAAAAGCTCTTGGTATTAGTAGGGAGTGATTTTTTAGACATGTAGGAAAGTGAGTTGGAGGTGTGAAGAAAAGATTTTCTGAGGTGTTCAGTGGGTTCTCATTTTTATGTAGGGTGTGCTCTCTGATATGTAGGGAGGGCCCTCTGAAGGGTGTAGGAGATTTTATGAGGTTTGTAGGAAGGTTTATTGATGAGAGTGTAAGTGTTCACTTAAGTGAACAGAAGGGATATTTGCATGTATAGGAAAGGTCTCTGTGGTGAGTCAAAAGTTTGAGGTGTGTATTGCAGACTCTCTGAGAGGTAAGTAGAAAGGCTCTCTAAGGTGTTTAGAGAAGAATTGATAAGAAGTATAGTTACTAGGGCTTGTGAAGTACTAGTTTGTACTCATTCAAATATGCAGTTATGTCTCTCTGAGGTGTGGAGGGAATGATGTAAGGTGGCACTCTTTTAAAGGATAGTATCACAGCTTGATCAACATCAAATTCAATGAGTCACAAATATGAGACACAAATATAAACACACACAGACAAAAACTTCTGAGGTCTGGTGCTATCTAAATGGGAATCTGAGTGGAGGGCTAGACTCTACTTACTTCCAATGGCCTGTCCTCTTTCACCTCTGGTCTTCTTGGGAAATATCAGAGTTGTTGGCCCCAACATTGATACAGAGCTTCCAATCTTGGGAAAGGTCCCTACTAGAGACTTTCCTGAGAAACATCCAAAGATGAGTAGACAACAAGAACTCATGACTCTCAACTTGCTGTCTCAACACAAGTGAGCAGAATGGGAGTTTATCTGGATTGTGGGTGCCTAGCTACTAGGGTTCCAAGTTATGTGTGTTCTACTGCCAAGGAAGTGAGGTCACTTCCTTGGGGACTCCATACCCAAAGACCTTTCTCACACAAGATTTTTCTAATGGCCCACTGAGATGCAGGTTCCTCCCATCTTCCCTTGACATATACACAAGTGGACATGGTTACACCAACACACCCTGAATCTGGTCCCCAGACAATACAAGGTGTAGCCAACTCACCTGGTTTGGAGAGACAGTTTGAATCAGACCCATTTCCTCCTTTTGGTTATGTGGGTGGTCCTGAAGAAGGCATTATGCCTTACAAAGCCTGAATAATTTTGCCATTTATTTCCCTGGGATTATTCTATCATGCTTTTGAAGTTGTCATCAGGTGTATAAGGCCATTTATATATGTACTCCTTGGGAACTCTAACATTTGAGTCATGTGTCTTTAATGCACCAACATACAGAAAGCAACACAGAAAGGAGAGGGACAAGGAATGACATACAACTCTACCATGATGTGATTTCAACAAAGAGAGGAAATCAACTTCTACCTTTTCCTTGTTTCCACTCTCCCTCACTAGAAGTTTGTCATGACTGATTTTTAGAGATAGACTCCCTGTGCCATAGACCTTCCAATGCTTCCTGTGAAATTTAGAATTGTTTCAATATTTCTTCTCATTGTATGATGTGGGTACACTACAAGGGATCACTGGCACCAGAGAATTCTATTGTTGAAAACCTGTAGCTTCCCCATCTAAGTGAATCCACATCAGCATCTGTTTTCAAAGAAAAATTAATCAGAAAGAGCCATGGTATTTCACTTCCAAGATGTAGTCATCAGAAGTCTCATTTGTTTGTCTCCCTAGTCCCATAGCAGTGGCACTGCTATAATTCCAGAGATTTTTAGAAAAATTTGTGTGGCAGCAGGCAAAGTTCCAAGGGCCCCATTAAATAGCAAGGAACTGGCATTTCTGTTTCCATTTCTAAATGCCTCACATAGATGAAAATATCTTGTTTATAAAATTCATGAATATAATTTTTATCAAGAAGAAATGATGGTGTGAAATTGTCAAAACTTCATTCAATACCATGGTCATAAATAACCATGGGAGTGGAATTCTATTCTCTTTCTCTATTTCTTTATGGAACATCTGCACTGCTTCTTTTAAGGTCACAGCAGATCACTTCTTTTTGTGTGTGTAATTGAAGACAGTTTCTTTCTATTTTTCTAACTAAAATTTGGAAAGAAGGCCCCAGTAGAAGAACAAAGAACCAGCTCAGAAGTCAATATTTATTTAATAGCTAAGTTTGCTGAAGCAGAGAGAAGGACTGACAATTCAGCTTTGAAATATGGAAAAGGACTAGGTAACCACTTTCTTCAGGGGATAAACATTAATGTAATGCAGGTTCACTGAGTACCTTGTGCCCACTTTTGAATGAACACAAGAAGATGATCTCCTTCTCTTCTATTAAGAAACATCAAAAATTAGCAAACAATCTCAAAGGCTTAGAACCATTTTGCTTGTGCACACAGAACTAATTGACTTCTCATTACCTTCTCACAAAGATGAGAGTCTGATGATAGACCACTGGCTTGGAAAGACTTGAATATCAATACTCATATGTGCAATCATTCCTGATGGAGGATTCCCAGGGTAGAGCATTGCTGAATGTTTCTGTGTTCCTTGAAATTTACTGGAAACTAACAAATGGGGAGGGTCACCACAAGAAAGACCTGCAACTCTTAATGGTGCTGAGTTTGGTAAGCCCTGAGGCACCAGTGAATTTGAAAAAAGGAAATAGTCCCTGTTTTTTAAGCTGGTATAATCAAAGTCATGGAAAATTCTCCCCTCTTATCTTCTGCTCCTGTAGGTATTCATCTTATGACATTATGGCATTATGTGATACTGTTCCCTATTCACTAAGTTTCTTCAGGAAGGAGAAAGAGCCCTGTATAAGCTTTGGCAGGCCTGATAGGACCATGAAATGAGCACAAGTTCAGTCAGTTTCCAAGGGAATGTAAAAAGCCGTTAAGCTAACAAGGTCAGCTATTGATAATTTCTCTTCATTGACCACTCTTGGAAAATGCCTAAAAATTGATTTGCTGGGATTTTTTCTTAATTCTCCAAAACAGGAGAAAAAAGAAATTACAGAAAATGGGTGATGAATCCTGGGTTCCAGAGGGGTTTGATTCCATTGGAAACAGATTCACTGTCTTAATAACAAAGTCTCATGAGAAATATATCAATAAAACCTACCTGAGTGTTAGTCCCTTGCCTCCAATACATCTTTCTACCAATATCCTCAACATGGTTCTGTACCCTTTTGTCCCAGTCCTGACTTTCACACTCTGAAGCACAGAATATCCAGATCCAAACACTGAGGCACCAATCTCTGATGGTTGTACTATTCCCTTTCTAAGAAGGGCATCCAAGACAAAGGTGTAGTGCACCAAACTCTCAATAGAAAAATCACAAGAACATGCACTCTTTTAAGATTATGATTTTTCTGGCAGCTAGACCAACATAGACAAAATAAAGATTTTAAAGTGATATATTATGACCACAGCTTCCCTATTGAAATCAATATTAGGCAAATACAGTGATTAAAGGCACAGTGTGAAGCCCAGAACAATCAATGTCAGTGTGAGAATGAGACACCCTGAAAATGCAGCCCACAGACTTTGCTCTCTGGTCTTGTGTTAGCAAAGAGCAGCAAGGCAGTGCAGGCTACATATGTCCCTCCTTATGTCCTCATATCTGCAGATGTGTACTCAGGGTATGGTGATGCTGACAAAGAGACCATGGAACTTAGGGGCCATCTTGTTTGTCTCAGGTGCAAGACTGCAACTCAGATCTGAAGGGTAAAATCCTAGG
This sequence comes from Sciurus carolinensis, assembly GCF_902686445.1. Taxonomy (NCBI): domain Eukaryota; kingdom Metazoa; phylum Chordata; class Mammalia; order Rodentia; family Sciuridae; genus Sciurus; species Sciurus carolinensis. The sequence goes on along the minus strand of NW_025920171.1, from coordinate 603,639 downwards.
TAGCATGGAGCCCTTTGTATGACTGAGGGATGTTTCATTGCAGTTGCATTATTGGTGACATGTTCCTCCCAGAGAAGTGGGACAAAGACAATGCTTTTTATGTGGCTTGATCAACTGCCTTTGAACTCTTTCATTTACTGGGCATGGTTTGTTTCTAAGGGAGCCTCTTGAGAACTTGCATCCTGGTTCCAGTTAGTGCTCTGTCTTACCTCTGTGCTCACTGCCAGTGAAGCTCACAAAGAGCAGCCCTAGTGTATAATAGTGTGGATTCTAAAATAGGACTAAAATCTGCAGGACAACTATTATATCACTTTTGGATGGTGTAGTATTGGTATTACTATTAATAACTAATGACAGATATTGCATTATCTTGAGGTGTTTTATTATGAAATTATTTTTGCATAAAAGACTACATAACAGCTATTATATTTGTTATGGATGTTATTGCACACCTCTTCTATCAATATCCAAGGTCTATAGAAGCTGTTATGTTAATATTAAATGCTATACTATGGAAAATATAATAGTATTAAAACCTCAGGGCCATTATTATATTAGTTGTACTTCCTATAGTATGAGTATTACTAATTTTAAATTGGCAGATATCATAATATATCACAATTTTAAAAGGCAGCTATCATATCAGTTTGATATGTCATAGTATGGATATCATATGATATTAAAAGCCAGAAATAAATGTTAAGGTCATTTTTAGAAACTCAAGTATGCATATCATCTTAGGATTAAAATCAACATGGTAGTTAATGCATTAATTTTAATGGTAACTCATAAAAATTATTTAATGCCAAAAATGCAGATATTTTATTAGAATAATGTTGTGTAATATAAATATGCTAATGTTAAATGCTACAGAACACCTGTTTACTAGTTTTAGATGTTATATCAAGGATATTAAATGAATATTAAAATTCACAAGTAAGTTATTATATTGGTTTATGAAAAATATGGCATAAAGTAATATTAAAGGCTACAGGACATATATTTTATTGGATTTTAGGTGAAAATATGAATGTCATATTAATATTTGAAGGTAGAGGGGAGCTAATATATTCATCTTAGATGCTAATCTATGAATAACATTAGCTTTAGAGGCCACAGCACAGCTTTTATAATCATATTTGATACTCTAGTGTGGATACTATATTAATATTTGAGTGCTCTGAATGCTGTGCTATCCATTTCTGATGTTGTAATATCAAATTATATTAATATTAAAGGACAGAAAAACTTTTGTACAGTTTTCCATGCTATTGTTTGCATAAATGGTTAAAAGGACATGGAACAGCCATAATAGGAATATTATATTATTATTGAAGTTTACAGGGGAGCTATAAACAGTTTCCATCATTTGAAGAATGCTTTCTTTCATTTGAAGAAGCTAGACAAAAATAAAGGGTAAGAACAGAAAATATTATGAGCATACTGAAGGAAAAAAAAGTGTCCATTTTATACTTCTTCTGGACTGCAACAAAAAATTGACTCACTTTCTCTCTCCCACTCCCTTCCTCTCACCCCTTCTCTCTGCCTTCCTCTTCCTCACTCTTTTATGCTATAATTGATGGTCATTGTTTTTTTTTTCTAGGATTCTTGTTTTGTTTTTCTTAAATGCTATATTTTTGAGCTCATAATTTTGATCCTACATACCTAGTTTAATGATTTTTTGATCAGTTCTATTTTTATCCAACTCTAGAGTTATTTTTAAACATCTGTTACATTGCAATGGATATAAATGTTACAAGGCCTTTGCTTTTGTGTTATGTGTATATGTTATTGTTTAATGTCATATTGTCTATGTATGTACCTGACAAAATTGACATGAATAATAAGCATGCATAAAATTAAAATTTAAAAAATGGATCCAAATATTTTTAATTCAAGTGATTTAAAAAGGTTCAATTTAAATTGGGTAAACTAATAAAAGTAAAATGTCTTTGAAATTAACTTGCAATTCTCCAGGTGCTCAAACTAATAAAATGTTGATGTTTATAAATGTCTAACATCAATTGTTTCTAGGACTTTTCTTCAACAGGAAAGAGCCGGCAAATACTGTTCAATACTCTTCTGATACATTGGTTTTACAATAAAATAAGTAAATTAGACTTAACATATATAAGATTACTCAATATAATCTGTGTTTTTAGAGACATCTGATTAATTTGCAAAGTTAAAATGCTAATTCTTAAATAACATCAAATACTCTTAACTCCTTTAATTCCAGGGAGTAACATACTTAAACGGTATTGGTGTTTTCAAAGATTGGTGAATAAAAAGGGTTTAAAATTGCTTTGTGTTATGACTACAAAGCAATGTAACTGAGAGTTAAGTCCTAACAGGTACAATTCTATATACAAACAGCTCCAAAATTTTCAAATGTGTTTTGATTAGAGTACTATAAACAACAAAGTGTTTAATCCTGTTCAAATGGAGTAACTTAGCTAAATTCAAAAATTTCAGGATCACCTTTCTTGAAACATCAGGCTCCTTACCCACACTCCCTTCCTCTTTCCTCTTACCATCACCATGGAGCCTGTGCTTGTTTCTGGTTGCCATGGGAACCATGATGCCACCATGCTGTCAGGCCACCCATCTGTGTCCTCAGGTGCTGTCTGTGGTGCAGGTACGACAGAAGTCACTCCTCAACATCTAGGTGACCCAAGACCCCGAGAAAGCCTCTGGGGAGAGAGAGAAAGTGCATCCTCCAACCAGAGACTGGAAACTCTGCACCCTTCACATCTGCCATGCTCAAAGCCTACCCCTTCCACTTCAAATACAGTCACTCTCCCATCTTTTGCTATCATGGTGAAGAAACACTGGAAACTTACTGAGGCCATTTTCAGAGTGGAATGAATTGCAATTGAATGATTGAGAGAGCCCAGAAATGACTTTCAGCTACTTATCTCACTCCATTGATTCTTGAGTGAAAGAGCTGTAAACATAACTAGTGGCAGATGGATGTTGGATGAGGAATTTTTTTTCCTGCCAGCAAATTTTGGTCCTGGGACCCCAGAACCCATGAGCCATCACCACTTCCCTTTGACTATTAGATTTACTGACAGCATCTGGCTGGGTTGCTGAGGCATTCCCTAATTTAGGGAAAAAAGTTTTGCCAAGGAAAAACACCTTCCTCTACGTCCCCCATCAATGAGATGGTAGGCAAGATCTAGTACCTCTACTGAGTTGTGCCTTTTGCCCAGATATCTCCTCATTACAAATTTCCCAAGGAAAATGATAGGAGAAAAAAGAGGAGTGAGAAAAGGATCAGCAGATTGTGATTGAAATGGTTAGGGATCCCGGTGTGAATGATCCCAGAAATCTCCCTTCCTACTCACCACCTGAGCATATTCTGATTACCACTTACACCTGCCTCTTCTCCTGCCCCCCAGCCTCCATGCTCACTGCCATCATTTTCTGCTCAGTGATCAGTTACAAGTCTTTTCCTCCTTCAATAGACAGGGATAAACTTTTCCCCTCACAACGCACTCCTAGATTGTGGGACTTGACACGCACAAAACGTTCCTTGCAGGATTGCTGTGAAAAGGAAGATGAAGAAATCCTTAGAAATGTGTTGGCTTATCTGGGTCTGGGTTTTCTGCAGAGAATTTGACAGACCAGTAGAGGACCTGGAGGGTAGCTAAAAATGTCTCCTCTGGAGTCAAAGAAATAGCTCCTTTTGGAAAGTGCTGGCCTAGCATGTGCAAGGTCTGCAATTCAAATCCCTGGCCTTTCAGAAGGGGAAAAAAAAAAAAAAACCTCATCTTTGTATGCCAACCCTCCCTCATCTCAATTGTTTCTCCTCTTTTCATCAACTCAATCAGCACAGTTGAAAAAGTACCAGTTGGATATGCAAATCATTTCCAATCAGACATTCAGCATGGAGCTGCATTAAAAGTTAGCAGTGCTTCCCAGGTCACCTGCAGTTTTTAAGAGGAGTTCCTTGAGATGAGTCAACTCTCAGGAACTGATAGGTTAGATTGTTCTCATGAGTATGCTCATGGGAGTATATCTTCATCAAGTTCTTAAAGAAGAAGATGCTCATCAGCTTGCAATGGCAGGAACTTCAAAATGAAAATCACACTTATCTTTGGCAATGACCAGGCTTCTTGGGCACACTCCAGACTCTGTGTAAGAGGAGTGGACTGGCACACCTCAGCACTTTCCACATGAACCTCAATGTCATCTGGAAAAGCAAGAGGTGAGTATCAAATACAGTTGCCCTTGGCCCTGGCTTTTCTCAGTCAGTTTTCCATTGCATTGGGTTGCAAATTTCTTAAAGTCAAATTGTATGATTTGGGGATGAATACATGTTAGCTCCTGCTGATAGCATTCAGGAGGAACAGGGGGACTTTGCAACCTAGTCTCCCAGTATCACTGGAAGTCCAGTGTCAACAGGAATGAAGCTCTTTCATATACTGTTTTTAATTTGGATGGAGGTTCTCAAGAGATGCAGTGTAAAATTGTGTGAAGAATATGGTATTCTAACATGCACCATGGTTCTGGGAATGAATGGATTGTGCTTCACAGGGTCAGGAAAGACACAAGAAGCCATATCTGAAAGAAGTCACACTGAAAGAAGGCAAGCAGAGACATTAGGCCTGTTGTGTGTTGGTGGTGGATATAAAAAAGTCCAATAAATCAAAAGGATTTTAAAATTTGACAGAACTTGAGGATACACTCTTTCTGCTCACTAAGGTCTATCACACTTTTGAATGTTCTTTAGTGTATTCTGTTTTGATATTCAGGTTTTGCCTGCAAATATCCATCCTAGGACCCTAGACCCTGTGAGCCATCACCACTTCCATTTGCCTGTTTTTTTTGTTTGTTTGTTTGTTTTCTGCAGTGCTGGTGATTGAACCCAGGACCTTGTGCATGCAAGGCAAGCACTCTACCAACTGAGTTATATCCCCAGCCCCATTTGCCTGTTTTGATTTACTGAGAGCATCTGACTGAGTTGCTGAGGCATTCCCTAATTTAGGGAAAATGCTTTTCCCAGGAGAAACACTTTCCTCTACCTCACCTTTAGGGATGCCAGGCTAGTTCTGGTGCAGGTAAGCCCTCCTGAGTGAAGACCCCCAGACTCTTGGAGTTGGGTGGAAGCAGGCTAGTGGTGAGCACCCTGAAAACTAGTTTATTGCAGGAAAGGTATATATTTTATAAGTTTCTTGTCCAATCACAATGTGCCATGGGGGATCAGACCACCAGGATCCTATACAGTTTCCCTTGGTAACACTAGGTGAACTTGGGGCAGTTGTTTACATTCCTAGGTCAGAGAATTGGAATGCTACTCTCTGCAAGTTTACACACTTGAGACATTAACTGATTTTAACCAAGAACTAGGATTTCTCCCAACATTTCATAACATTTTATTGTAGAAAAACTAAAAATTCTTCCAATAAAGAATAGTGGCAGCACAGACACATACAGTGCTTCCTGATGTTTCCATGAATGAATTCAGACTGACTGGAGTGTGGCAACATGATGAAAAGAGGGGCTGGGAGACTCAGTGGACAGTCATCACAGACAGTCTGCTGCCAGATAAAACCCAGAAATACTGGCATTTAGAATGAGAAAAACATCCACAGGAGGAAGAGTCCACAGCTGTGCCAGGGAAACCTGACTGAGTGGAAGATAAAAAGCTCCCCTCTAGTCAGCTGTGGAGAATCCCACCAAACCAGTTAATCAATGCAGAAAATAAGTGGACCACCAACCATGCATGGTGGTCAAGTTTAGTGGGGATCTGACATAAAGACCTCACCACTGCCTAGGAATATCACACAGAAGAAGCTATACCCCCAAAGAACCCACACATAAGAGGGTATCCTTCTAAATGCATGCAAAACTTCAGTCTATTAACACATACAATATGAGAAAACAATAAGACCCCTCCAAAATTTTCATACTTGACAAATAACTGCATCTAAAGACTTTTATTCTAACATCCACTAAGGAAATGAACTGGAAAATTACTGACTGTACCCTAACAACAAATGTCCCATTCTAGAAGGTTGCTATTTGGTTAAAAGTTACATGTAAGACTCATTGGAGACTATTATCTGCCTCAACATAGACAAGGATTTCAAGGGATGATGGAAGTTTAGGCAGCATTAATGACTGGTAGTGTAAAATTAAAATTTTGCACCATTAGGAATAACCGTACTTGGACATAAATGAGATCAATGGCAATCACAGTTACATATGTTCATAATTTTAACTGTTTACTCATAAGTCTTATAGTTAATGCTTTCATCAGTGAGATTTTACCAATAAAAACACAAACAATATTCAGAAAAAATGCTTCAATTACTAGAATAAAACTCACTTTTATGTTGCCATGATTTCCAATGTTATTTTCAGACTCACTAGATTGCATTAGATCTAAATATTAATTTATGACATTTAGATTCCTAAAGAATTTTGCAAAAGATCATTTCATTTAAACTAATTTACATTCTGGTTGTGAGGAAAATAGGATGAAACCATGAATTCAAATTCCCATGTTTACTGCTTATTTTCAGTGACTGCGACTGCTTATTTTCAGTGCCACTAAGCCCTTCCTCTTCTTCCTGTGATGTTACATCTAACAGTACATCTGTTGACAAATGGATAGTTTACTTAAGTTACTTAGTACTCCTGGAAAAAGTAAGAGTCTATCAAATTAAAAACTAATAATAGGATATATGTTAGATCATCATTTGCTTTAGAAACTATCTTATTGTGCTGTGTGTGTTTGTGTGTGCTTGTGGGTGTGCCTGTGTGTGTATTCATGTTTTGTGATTTTTATCCAGTGACTTTTGCAACCTTAGCAACTACTCTACCAATGAGTGGTATTGCCAAACCTATTGTACTTTGAGACAGAGTCACTCTAAATCATTTAGGGTGTCATCAATCATGCCATTCACCCATCTCAGCCTCCTAAGAAGCTATGTTTATGTGTGACAAAGTATACCCAGCAAACACTTACTACTCTATGCATGATTTTCCTGATCGAGAACTTCAAAACTCATCAGGGAAAAACTACATGTCAACAAGTTTAATGCATAAAAATAACTCAAAGAATTATCTCTCCAGAAAAGTTAAAAGTTCCCAGAAATAAATTTTTAAAAATACCCAAAAATATTCAAATTCACAAATTTCTATTCTCTCCTTGTAATAATAACTTTTCAACATCCTCTCTTCATCAATATTGTTTTCCTAATGACTGATACTTCTTACTCATTTGTCAATGAATACCTTCATATCTAAAATGATTTTTCCACTATTCTGACAAATTGATTTTCTTTTTTTAGAAGGCAAACTATTTTTTCAGTCCTTCAGGACTTTGATTATCCTTCCTGATATAGTGTTTTTACACCTCGGTGCTACCTTAGTAACCCAGCAACTATTCTACTTAGGACCTAACAAATTGACCTGTAAAAATTTTCTGTACAAATCTAATCCATTTGCTCCTAGATTGTTGGGGATGTTTTTATATCACCTCAGTGTCAACAGTTCTAATTATTTGAACATATAACTGAATAAGCTTTTGGTAAGAGGTAGTTGAGAAAAATGGTGCCTTTTCTGGAGGTTGGTATGAAGAGAGGCTTAAGGAGTGAGATTATCAGCCAGAAGCAGAAATGATAAGAACAGGGAAGGTTGTAGCATGACACAGAGAAAAGCATCAAATGGACCCATACTTGTGTAACAATTCAGGGGTGGGTGAGGAGTAATTAGAGAGGACAGTATGGGCAGGGAAAGGGATAAAGGCTGATGGCTGCAAATGCAGTGTAGTTAAACCAATATCAATGCTGTGGGTGGTAGACATGAAGGGCCTTTGTGTGAATACAGATGAATAATGGGAAGGCAACAGTGCAGTGTGATGTTCATGCAGGCCTGAATGGAGGGAGTGTTTCCAGAAACACAGAGGATAGACAATTTTCAGTGCCATGTAAAGAATGAAAGTTTAATTAAATGAATGAATTTAAGAAGCTGTGCCAGCTGAAATGCTTCCTCTGTTTCCTTTGCATTCTTTTCCAGAGTTACCTAGTTCATTTCCCCTTCCTATGAGCTATTCAAAAGCAATTTCTAGAGCTTTGGTCTTGATTCCTTTTTTTTTTTTTTACATTCTTTGTTTGGATTATTCCTACTACAATTTCTTCCCTATTCAGTAGTTGTATCTTAAAGTACATATATTTGGTACCAGATATATAACCCAGGAAACCTATATGACTGAGATTCATCCACAGTATTATTTACTTACTGACTAAATGACTTATTTATTTATTTTGAAATAACTTCTTGCTAAATTACTTCTGGCTTCACTCTTTGCTGAGGCTGGTCTAGAACCTGTGATACTCCTATACCAGTCTCTTGGTTCACTGTGATTTCAGGTCTGTCATTTTACTTGGCTAGAAATATAATTTTTATATCTTCCTTGCTTTTGTCCTTTTCCTTTCTGCAGAGATATGCTTAGAAAAAAATATTTGTGCTTTCACTGGATCTGGTTATGACTGAACTAACATTCAACCACTCATTATTTATACTTCCTCAAGGCAGTTCCCTTGCAAATCAGAATGTGGTCCATAGATCAGGAGCATTGGAAACACCTTTAAATGTTTTAGAAACATGGATGCAAAAGTCTGTTGAGTACAATGTGCATTTTGAACATGGTCCCCAATATTTGATTCACTAAAGTTTGAACATTCTTGGGTATAGCTATTCTTCTACCAGTTCCTCTAACATAACTTGCCCATTTGAAATCCTCACATTTTGTTCCCCAAATTGTAGGTGTATTAATATTTATAATCTTTCAGTGAACATTTTATCAGGGTATACTTTGCTGATTCTTTCATAATAGTCCTACCTTTTTTCATTTCCTGATTATATTATTCTCCACAATATTTACTCTTCTAGGAGGTCAGAACTTTTCACATAGAAATACATTATATACATTTATGGTGGATCAAATGTGTTTATTTATAGCAAACCAAATATAGCCCTGCATGATGTGGCATGCATTTCTTAATTACTTTCCAATGTTGATAAATAAAAGAACTGTTGGAAAATTTTACTCTGTCCCTCAGACAAGTGTTGTTACTGGAAATCAGTTTTTTCTAATGCTGTGCTTTTTACTTTCTAATGTTTAACCTGAGTTTACCTCCCTTCAAAATGTGTGCCCACTTCTTTTGCTTTCTTTTGTTGTCTGTGATATTTAACTTTCTTTTTCTTTGTTCTCTCTTCTCCTCTCCCCTTTTTTATTTATCAACTTTCCTCTGATATAAGCAATGGGAAGCCAACATTATTTAGCAGAATCTGACTAGGCTGAGTCATGGGATGCAGATGCCTGATTTCCAGGAACTAACAGGCACAAAAGTCTGTCCCAGATTACCAAGAAGCATGTGGTACTGTGTGCCAGTGGTTCCCTGACACTTTCTGGAATATCTCCCCTAAAAGAATGGCTTCCCTAACTCCACTCTATTCTGTCGATCACAGAAGAAGCTCCTCCAGGTCTTAAACCAATTTACCTGTGTATTAAAAATAGAAGAGTTGGGTGAGTAGCTGTTGTTGTTAGAGGCCAGAGATGGTTTGGCCAGACCTGTCATGCCCCCTCTCATTTCAAAAGAGTATGCGCTCTTTTGTGCTTCTTGAGTACATAAGTTTTTGGGAAATAGACTGAAAAACAGTCACCATCTTCCTCCAGCAGTTAACCCTTTCCTCATCCACATGGGACATGGCAGAGAGGACCTCCACACTAAGCAGATCCTGAAATGGAATTTAACTCCTTTATTGACATTCTCAATTTAATCTATTACTGAAACTTAATAAATATGCCACTTATTACCATTTAACTCTTTTTCCTTTCTATATATTTATTATGTTTAATTCTTCAAATATTAGAATCTACTAGTACCCATGTTTTAAATAAACATTATAGTCAAAGTTATTTTATACTATGTGATTCTTACTGTCTATAGGTCCTGTTATACCACATTTTTCTCTTTGATATGCATTACCAGAGAAATGACCAATGCATTTCTGAGGAAGACTCAGAGAGAAGCAGTGGCAAAATTAATGTCAATAATGAGGTGCATTTAAAAAAGCAAGAATCAGGAGTTGGAGTGAAATCAAATTAAAGAGCTTCTACACACCAATGGAAACAATACCATAGAAAGTAAACCTACAGAATGGGGGAAGATTTTTGCCACCTTATTCTCAAATATGGGATTAACATCCAGAATATGCAAAAATCTTACAACACTTATCTCCAAATAACAAATGACCTAAGAAACAAATGAACAAAAGAACTACAGAGACACTTCTTTAAAAAAGAAATACAAATGGCAATAAGCATATGAAAAGAATGTTCAACATGTATAGCAATAAGGGAAATACAAATCGAAAGTACACTGAAACTTTACTCCAGTTAGAATGTCAACTATTAATGTTAACAGGGATGCAAGGAAAAGGTTCACTCATTTGTTGTTGATGGAACTGCAAATTAGCACCATCACCCTGGAAAGCATTATAGAGAAACTTCAAAACAATAGTAATGGGACCGCTGCATGATCCAGCCATCTCAGTTACTGATACATATTCAAATCTTCTAAAGTAAGCATATTATATATTAGTAGAAACATAATGTATATAGCAGCACAATTCAACATAGCAGGCAATGCAATCAGTCTAGGTACCAATCAGCAGATTAATAAACAAACAATATATATATATATATATATATATATATATATATATATGTATGTGTGTGTGTGTGTGTGTGGGGTGGGTGTATAAATGATTTTTTAAAATATTTTTATTTGTAGATTAACAACCCAATATCTTTATTTTGGTGTTTTTTAATGTGGTTCTGAGGATCAAACCCAGTTCCTCACATGTGACAGGCAAGTGCTCTATAACCAAGCTACTCTCCCAGCATCTATTAGGAAGTTTTACTACATCATAAATGAGAATGAAATCATGGCATTTGCTGGTAAATGAATGAAACATGAAAACATATAATGCTAAGTAAAATAGACAAGAGAATTAGAAAGTAAAAGATTTTCATCATTTGAAGAATACTTTCTTTCATTTGAAGAAGCTAGACAAAAATAAAGGGTAAAAATGGAAAATATTATGAAAAATAAAAGATAGAACAGATGAGTAGAGGAAATGAATTAAGACTGGAGAGAGGAGGGAAAGAAAAGAGCAATGGTAGAATGAATCTGAACAAACTTTACTGTGTACACATGTGAGAATACTACTGTGACTTTGACCTTTATGTATATCCATAAAGCACAAATTAAGACAACTATAAATAAACAGAAAAATGATCTGTGGACTAGAGAAAGGTAATATCAGGAGGGAGGATGAAAGGGAATGGGAAAGTATTGGGTACTTAATTGGAGAAAACTTTATTCCATGCTTTATAATTATGTCAGAATTAACCCTGATCTTATGTACAACAATAATGAAGGAAGAAAAAGAATTAAACCACAATAAAAATCTACAAAAACTATATGAACACTTGGAGAATAAACAATACATTTGCTTGTTCAATGGAACACTGATGAAGTTGGGGTAAATTTTTAAAAACCTCAGAACAAAATGAGAATAGAGATACAGCATTCCAGAATCTATGGGACACAATAAAAACAGTTTTTTTCAGTGTTTTATTTTCTTTTATTGAAGCATATTTATACATAATAGTGGGATTCTTTATGACATATACATAAATTTGCATAGTAGTCCCTTTGTTTTCATTCCCATCTCTCTCCCCTGATCTAGCAAAAGCAGTTGTAAGAGGAAACTTCATAAAAATGACTCTCTACATTTGAAAATTTGAGAGATGTCAAATAAAAACCTAATGTTGCAATGCAAGGTATTAGAAAAACAACAATAAATCAATTTAAACAAGTAGAATAAAGGAAATATATTTTTTCAGAGTTTAATCTATAAAATAGAAAATAAAGGAAAAATACAAAGTAATTAAGGAACAAAGTTTGGTTTTGAAAAGGGAATTGAAATCGATAAACCCCTATCCCAGGTAATGAAAGAGAAAGAAGAAACAAATAAATTAACCTAGAAACCAAAAGAGAAATATTACAACAGACATCACTGAAATCCAGAACACTACTAGAAATTATCTGGAAAGTTTATTGTTCAATAAACTGGAACAACTAGAAAAACATTATGAAGACTGACATGGTAAAAAATGGAAAGCCTAGAATATATAATGAAGTAGTAGATATGAATCTAACAACACAAAATATGAATCGAACAAATGCACAAATCCAACTTAATAGCAGGCAATTTTATTGAAGCAGTAAGAAAAGGCCTCCAGGACCAGAGGTGAATACAGGGCAGAATTTTATCAGGTATTCAAAGAAGAACTGATACCAGTGCCCCACCATTACATGTAAGAGAAGGAAAGAAACTTCCAAAGTAATGCTACAAAGTCAGTATTACCCTGATTGAAAAGGAAAATAAGGACACGACAAGGAAATAAAACTACAGGCAATATCCTTGAGGGTTGTAGTCTAAAAATCTTCATAAAATACTCACAAAATATATTCAACATCACATTAAAAGCAACAAACACTGCTGGACAAAGTAGTGTATTTTTGTATTCCCAGAAATTCAGGAGGTTGTGTCTGGTAATTTGTAGTTTCAGTCAACCCTGCCAATTTAGAGACCTGGGCTCAAAATGAACAACAAAGGGACCTGGAAGTGTGGCCAGTTGCAGAGTACACCTTGGTTAAGTCTCTGGGTTCACACACACACACTCACCATATACCATGAGCCAGCTGGTTTTAGTCAAGGGATGCAAGAATGATTTAATATATGAAAACTAATAAAACTAATACACCAGAAAAAGAATCAAGGACAAAATCATAAGATAATTTCAATAGCTGCAGGAAAAGTCTTTGACAATATTCAATGACCCTTCATTACAAAGCCCTAAGGAACTAGAAAGAGGAGGAACTTTCTACAACCTACCAAAGACCAAGTATAACTATCCCTTAATAAACTAATTCTTGGGTGATCCAAGATGGCAGCCTAGAGGGAGACTGCACCCCCAGTCGCTCCAGAACCCAGAGTTAAGAAGGGGAGGCATTGAGAGACTCAGACTGAAATAGAGCCACGGGTGAGTCTGCCCACTGGGTAAAGCTCGGCCCGGGTGGCAGGCCCAGATAGAGGTGGCTTATTGGAGCTGGGCAGGACAGCTAGAGTCATCCACAGGCAGCCCTGCGCACTCTGGCAGTGGGCCCCGCCCACACAGCCAGCTTATCCAGGTTCTCGGAATGGAACTGGCCCGCTAGTGAGAGCCTTTCTGACCAGAACAAGCTCCGAGTCCCAGAGCCAGTGCAGCGCAGCGTACTCCGGCACGCAAGCAGATTCAGGGACCAGGATAGGGCAGCCAGAGACTTCCCTAAGTAGCCTGGACCCCTGCGGTGGGAGGTGCCATTCAAGGCTAGCTTCTCGGAGCAGACAGCCCAGTGACAGTCTTTCTACATAGAACCAGCCTCAAGCCCCCGAACCAACGGAGAGTCTGGATCCGCAAGCAGCCTCTGGGATCAGGGCAGGCAGGCAGAGACCTCTTCAGGTGGCTCTGGCCACTCCGGCTGCAGGCTCTCTTCACGGGGTGATCCAAGATGGCAGTCTAGAGGGAGACTGCAGCCCCAGGGGCTCCAGAACCCAGGAGTTAAGAAGGGGAGGCATTGAGAGACTCAGATTGAAATAGAGCCACGGGTGAGTCTGCCCACTGGGTAAAACTCGGCCCGGGTGGCAGGCCGAGATGGAGGTGGCTTACTGGAGCCGGGCAGGGCAGCTAGAGTCTTCCCAAGGTAGCCTTCCACACTCCAGCAGTGGGCTCCTCCCACACGGCCAGCTGCACGGTGCAGGCCCACAGTGAGAGCATTTCCGCACAGAGCCAGTTCAAAACCGTGGAACCAGTAGGGGGCTAGGGGCAGTTTTCTTTGGATGCACTGCTTTATTAGATTCCTCCAAGATATCAGGCTACTGAAGGCTGGGAGGTGATACACTGGAAATCTACCAGGACGCTATAAGCCAATAGCGGAAAACTGCAATATCTCAGGGTCCCACTGACAGCTGACCAGTGAGAAAACAAGGGAAGAAAATGTCCCAAACAAACCTAGACACTACATCAATAAAACCCAATGACAGCACAGCAGAAGAAATGTCAGAAAGGGAGTTCAGAATGTATGTAATTAAAACGATCAGGGAAGCTAATGAGGAGATGAAAGAGCAAATGCAGGCATTGAAGGAGGAGATGAAAGAGCAAATGCAGGCATTAAATGATTGCACCAATCAACAGTTAAAAGACCAAATACGGCAAGCAAGAGATCATTTCAATAAAGAGTTAGAGATACTGAAAAAAAAAACAAACTGAAATCCTTGAAATGAAGGAAACAATAAACCAAGTTAAAAACTCCATAGAAAGCATAACCAATAGGATAGAACACCTGGAAGACAGAACCTCAGACATTGAAGACAAATTATTTAATCTTCAAAGCAAAGTTGGCCAAACAGAAAAGATGGTAAGAAATCATGAACAGAATCTACAAGAATTATGGGATATCATGAAAAGGCCAAATTTAAGAATTATTGGGATTGAGGAAGGCTTAGAGAAACAAACCAAAGGAATGAACAATCTATTCAATGAAATAATAACAGAAAATTTACAAATCTGAAGAATGAAATGGAAAACCAAGTACAAGAGGCTTATAGAACTCCAAACATACAAAATTACAACAGATCCACACCAAGGCACATTATTATGAAAATACCTAACATACAAAATAAAGACAGAATTTTAAAGGCCGTGAGAGAAAAGAATCAAATTACATTCAGAGGGAAACCAATAAGAATATCAGCAGATTTTTCAATCCCGACCCTAAAAGATAGAAGGGCCTGGAACAACATATACCAAGCCCTGAAAGAAAACGGATGCCAACCAAGAATCTTATACCCAGCAAAACTTACCTTCAAATTTGATGATAAAATAAGATCCTTCCATGATAAACAAAAGCTAAAGGAATTTACAGAAAGAAAGCCAGCATTACAGAACATTCTCAGCAAAATATTCCATGAGGAAGAGATGAAAAACAACAATGCAAATCAGCAACAGGAGGCGCTAGCCTAAAGGAATAGCCAAAGAAAGGAGAAACCAAATCATGTCAAAAACAAATATGAGTCAATTGACTGGGAATACAAATCATATCACAATAATAACCCTGAATGTCAATGGCCTGAATTCATCAATCAAAAGACACAGACTGGCAGATTGGATTAAAAAGAAAAATCCAACAATATGCTGCCTGCAAGAGACTCATCTCATAGAAAGAGACACCCATAGACTAAAGGTGAAAGGATGGGGAAAAACATACCATGCACACGGACACAGCAAAAAAGCTGGAGTATCCATCCTCATCTCAGATAATGTGGACTTCAAACCAAAACCAGTCAGAAGGGATAAAGAAGGACATTACATGCTGCTTAAGGGAAGCATAAATCAGCAAGACATAACAATCATAAATATCTATGCCCTGAACATTGGCTCATCCACGTACGTCAAACAAATCCTTCTCAATTCCAGAAATCAGATAGACCACAACAGAATAATACTAGGCGATTTCAACACACCTCTCTCATGACTGGATAGATCGTCCAAACAAAAATTGAAAAAAGAAACTATAGATCTCAACAACACAATCAACAATTTAGACTTAACGGACATATATAGAATATACCATCCAACAAAGAATGAATACACTTTCTTCTCAGCAGCACATGGATCCTTCTCTAAAATAGACCATATTTTATGCCACAAAGCTACTGTTAGCAAATACAAGAAGATAGACATACTACCTTGTACTCTATCAGATCATAATGGATTGAAATTAGAAACAAATGACAGAATAAAAAACAGAAACTTCTCCAATACCTGGAGATTAAATAATACACTGTTATATGATGAATGGATAACAGAAGACATCAGAGGGAAATAAAAAAATTCTTAGAAGTAAACGAGAACAAAGACACATCATATCAAAATCTCTGGGACACTATGAAAGCAGTACTTAGAGGAAGATTTATTTCATGGGGTGCATTCAAAAAAAGAAGTAAAAATCAACAAATAAATGACTTAACACTATAGCTCAAAGCGCTAGAAAAAGAAGAGCAGACCAATACCAAAAGTAGTAGAAGACAGGAAATAGTTAAAATCAGAGCCGAAATCAACGAAATCGAAACAAAAGAAACAATTGGAAAAATTAACAAAATAAATAGTTGTTTCTTTGAAAAAATAAACAAAATTGATAAACCCTTAGCCACAGTAACAAAGAGAAAGAGGGAGAAAACTCAAATTACTAAAATTCGGAATGAACAAGGAAACATCACAACAGACACGAGTGAAATACAAAACATAATTAGAAGCTATTTCGAAAATCTATACTCCAACAAAACAGAAAACCTCGAAGACATCAACATTTTTCTAGAGACATATGAACTACCTAAACTGAATGAGGAGGACATACACAACTAAAACAAACCAATTTCAAGCAATGAAATAGAAGAGGTCATCAAAAGCCTACCAACAAAGAAAAGTCCAGGACCAGATGGGTTCTAGCCGAGTTCTACAAAACCTTTAAAGAAGAGCTCATTCCAATACTCCTCAAACTATTCCATGAAATAGAAGAGGAGGGAACCCTCCCAAACTTGTTCTATGAAGCCAATATCACCCTGATCCCTAAACCAGAGAGAGACACATCGAGGAAAGAAAATTTCAGACCAATATCCTTAATGAACATCGACGCAAAAATTCTCAACAAAATTTTAGCAAATCGCATACAAATATATATTAAAAAGATAGTGCACCACGATCAAGTGGGTTTTATCCCAGGGATGCAAGGTTGGTTCAACATTCGGAAATCAATAAATGTCATTCATCATATCAACAGACTTAAAGTTAAGAATCACATGATTATTTCAATAGATGCAGAAAAAGCATTCGATAAAATACAGCATCCCTTCATGCTCAAAACACTAGAAAATATTGGGGTAGTGGGAACATTCCTAAACATTATAAAGGCAATCTACGCTAAGCCCATGGCTAATATCATTCTAAATGGTGAAAAACTGAAAGCGTTCCCCCTAAAAACTGGAACAAGGCAGGGATGCCCTCTTTCACCGCTTCTATTCAACATCGTCCTTGAGACTCTAGCCAGAGCAATCAGACAAACCAAAGAAATTAAAGGGATACGAATAGGAAAAGAAGAACTCAAACTATCCCTGTTCGCTGATGACATGATTATATATTTAGAGGAACCTGGAAATTCCACCAGAAAACATTTAGAACTCATAAGTGAATGCAGTAAAGTAGCAGGTTACAAGATCAATGCTCATAAATCCAATGCACTTTTATACATAAGTGATGAATCTTCAGAAAGAGAAATTAGGAAAACTACCCCATTCACAATAGCATCGAAAAAAATAAAATACTTGGGAATCAGTCTCACAAAAGAGGTGAAAGATCTCTACAATGAGAACTACAGAACACTAAAGAAAGAAATTAAAGAAAACCTTAGAAGATGGAAAGATCTCCCATGTTCCTGGATAGGCAGAATTAATATTGTCAAAATGGCTATACTACCTAAAGTGCTATACAGATTCAATGCAATTCCAATTAAAATCCCAATGATGTACCTTGCAGAAATAGAGCAAGCAATTATGAAATTCATCTGGAAGAATAAAAAACCTAGAATAGCTAAAGCAATCCTCAGTAGCAAGAGCAAAGCAGGGGGTATTGCAATACCAGATCTTCAACTCTACTACAAAGCAATAGTAACAAAAACGGCATGGTATTGGTACCAAAATAGACAGGTAGATAAATGGTACAGAATAGAGGACATGGACACAAACCCAAATAAATACAATTTTCTCATACTAGACAAAGGTTCCAAAAATATGCAATGGAGAAAAGATAGCCTCTTCAACAAATGGTGCTGGGAAAACTGAAAAACCATATGCAATAGAATGAAATTAAACCCCTATCTCTCACCCTACACAAAACTCAACTCAAAATGGATCAAGGACCTCGGAATCAGACCAGAGACCCTGCATCTTATAGAAGAAAAAGTAGGTCCAAATCTTCAATTTGTTGGCTTAGGATCAGACTTCCTTAACAGGACTCCCATAGCACAAGAAATAAAAGCAAGAATCAACAACTGGGATAGATTCAAACTAAAAAGCTTTCTCTCAGCAAAGGAAACTATCCAGAAATGTGAAGAGAGAGCCTACAGAGTGGGAGAATATTTTTGCCAACCATACGTCAGATAGAACGCTAATTTCCAGAATCTATAAAGAACTCAATAAACTCTACATGAAGAATACAAATAATCCAATCAACAAATGGGCTAAGGAAATGAACAGACACTTCACAGAAGATGTACAAGTAATCAACAGATATATGAAAAAATGTTCAACATCCCTAGTAATAAGCGAAATGCAAATCAAAACTACCCTAAGATTTCATCTCACCCCAATTAGAATGGCGATTATCAAGAATACAAGCAACAATAGGTGTTGGTGAGGATGTGGTGAAAAAGGAACACTCATACATTACTGGTGGGTTTGCAAATTAGTGCAGCCACTCTGGAAAGCAGTGTGGAGATTCCTCAGAAAGCTTGGAATGGAAACACCATTTGACCCAGCTATCCCACTCCTTGGCCTATACCCAAAGAACTTAAAATCAGCATACTACAGAGATACAGCCACATCAATGTTCATTGCTGCTCAATTCACCATAGCCAGATTGTGGAACCAACCTAGATGCCCTTCAGTTGATGAATGGATAAAGTAACTGTGGCATATATATACAATGGAATATTTCTCCACAATGAAGAATGATAAAATTATGGCATTTGTAGGCAAATGGACGAAATTGGAGAATATCATGCTAAGTGAGATAAGCCAATCTCAGAAAACTAAAGGATGAATGATCTCGCTGATAAGTGAATGAGGACATATAATGGGGGGTGGGAGGGGTTAGCATTAGGTTTATGGTTAGGTTTAGAGTTAGGCTAAGGAGAGCGATAAGAATGAAGGAAAGAAGGACTGTATAGAGAGACATGAGGGGTGGGAGGGGTGGGGGGAAGGGAAAAAAATAAACATCATTACTCTATGTAAAAAAAAAAAGTGACTATTTTTCAAGTTGGTGTAGCAATGTACTACCATTATCAATTTTGGAGTGCCACCAAACTAATACAATGGACCAACATAGATGGTATTTTTAATAAAATAAAATTGAGTAAATGTTTAATTCAAATAGTGCTTATAAGAGTTTACTCATTTAATTGGCTTTTCCTCCCCTAGTAAATGGAAAAATGCTTCCTAGATTTAGTTTAATTGATTAGGATATTTAAGTAGTAAAAAGTACAAGCTGATTTGTTATGCATATTTTTTATTCAAATGCCTTTTCACAGAAAATCATTAAAAATATCTCAACCATTCTTATTTTCCTGTTTATGTAAGATAAGGTTTTCTATGACTAACATAACCTGTACTGTAATAAAAATGGTGAATTTTGCCATGAGAAAAAAAAATTCAAAATGCTGTGGTAGGTAATAGAATTAGAGGAGCTGAGTATGGTCTTGTCCTCAAGAAGCTTTAGACAGAGTTCTTCATATGCACTGGGCTGAATAATTATTCTAATTTCATCTTCAAAATTTCCATAAAGATTTTGTATAATATCTCAGTTTGTGTGAAATGTCAGTGGTAATCAAGGGCGCTGGTGCCATTTCCTTAGGCTTTATTATAGTTACTGTATGTGAGAAAGGCATAATTCAGGTCTTTCTTTCTTGACGCATGAAGCAATCTGAGATAGCTTTAGGGAATAATTCATGTTTTCATCACTCAGTGGAATTGGAGCAACATTAACTGCAGAAAGCACCCTGATTTTTTTCCTTTGAGCAGTAAAGTCATCATTAAATTGCAGTGAGATTAAAAACTATAGAATTTGATATTGCTCTCAAAAGACATTTCTTTGGGAAGGTGACTCTAAATAGTACTTAGTCCCAAAGGATAAACTTAAGGGAGGAGACAGAGGTAAGCCTGTCATATATTTGAGAACAACCTGATGAATATTGTAATTCATGAATGATTGTGAGAAATGTATTATAAACAATAATAATGAGCCTCCATTTAAATGGCACTATTTTTTAGTATCTTTATTTTTTCCCCCACATAAAGCCACAAGATTAGAGTTGCTCTCTTCTCTTAGAGAGGGTTCTTAACTATGCCTACTTAACACATAAGATTATCCTGTTTCTATTACGCTCTCTGGATGAAAATCTACAACCACTTTCTGCTAATGTTTTAAGAAATCTATTTATTTTCAATCCATTCCCTTAAACACACATTTACTTTCAAATGAAGAAATGAATATTATTCTTTTTATGTAGCTTGAAACAGTTGATTTATTATTTAGCCTTATCCTTGCTAAAACAAAATAATTTAAAAAGTTCCCTTATAGGTTTCAATGTTTAACACTTGAAAAGTTTTATTTTCCTCTGGACTTTGTATTGCAACTCTAAAGCAGTTAAATAACATGGGTCGTATAAAGCAGCACAAGGCTTTACACATTTTTCAGTAGGGACTTTTATGAATGAGTGGATGGCAAAAGTCTCATTTTAATAAAAAAAATCAGATATTTTTCACAAAACTATTTCTA
Organism: Sciurus carolinensis; assembly: GCF_902686445.1. NCBI lineage: Eukaryota > Metazoa > Chordata > Mammalia > Rodentia > Sciuridae > Sciurus > Sciurus carolinensis. Next base: position 582,899 of record NW_025920171.1, on the reverse strand, counting down.
ACTCAATTTAGTTATTTCCTCAAGTTAATTAATGTGTATTAGTTTAGGGGATTAATTCCAATTGGAAAAAGGAAAATGTTAAGGAATCATACCCACCAAATTAAGTTCAATAAAAGATAAAAGTATATAAAAAAATAAACTAATTCTTGCTATTTAAATTAATCAAGCCATACTTTTGAATTGCATTCTGATTTTTTTGTTATATGATGACTTACCACAGAATTGACTACTCCCACCATATTCTACAAATGTTGATTCTATACATATACCACAACTGTTGCCATCCTTGTTATAAGGATCCTGAGGCCTTAAACTTATATCTAGGTTGTTTGGCATCATTATGTACATATGAGAGATGATATGTAAAAACAATAGATAAAATATATATTTTTTAAATTTTATCTTTGGGCCAAGTAATGTGAAGAGAAAATGTGGATTGTTTCTTTATGCTGCAACATTCTACAAGAGTGGTTTCAACCACCTTTTTCTTTTAATGATCAGCATTACAGTTGTCAGGTAATGTTCTGATTTCTGGTTCCCTAGTGTCAGTGTTTGCTTCTGTAATAATAAAAACAGAATAGAGAATATATGAAAATATTCCATAATTTCAAATCAATGAGCACTCAGCAATAGGTATTCTTCAAACAGTTTACCCTCTTTCCTTGATTCATTAGAAGCTGGATGTGATTCTCCTTCTTTGGGGACATTGTAAGAAGGAAAAAATATTTAGATGTAAATGAACCAAATAGGAAAAATTATCATAATAATGTCCTTCACTGCAGGATACAAGAGAAAGAGAACACATTTCTGAGTCATTCCAATATAAAATCAAATTTCAATTCTTCAACTTACTAAGCTATGTCTTCTCATGGGGTGAGAATGATTAGAGATAAGAGAGAGATCTGAAATGTTACTCCCCTTACCTCTAAGATAATTGCACAAATACTGACATTCATAAAACTATTTTATTAATCCAAATTACCTAGGATAAATTATAGTCATTTGTAGTACTTTTCAAAAGATTAGAAATTTAAATGTGGTATTTTGAATGAGTTTTTGTGACTCATATTGGCATGAATTATCTCATGAGGTAAAAGCATGAGACCTGAGATTTAAGAGTATCTTATAAATAAAATTGGTTGGAATAACAAAGAGTATACGCTCTGTCCATCCAGTGTGTCAAATAGCTAACAATAAATGTAAATATAAATGTTGATCCTTCCTAGGAAGAGAAGAAGAATGCCACAATCTTGTGGGGCCAGTGAAGGAAAACCATACACAGTTACTAAAAGTAAAGATTTACTAAATAATCAAAGAATAGTGACAGAGTTAGTTCAAAGAACAGACATTGGAGAGATGTTGTCTGCAAGGAAATACTGAGTCTTGGAGTAAATGATTTAAAAAAATAAGCAAATCTTCATCTTAAGTCCACATTTATGCTTCATGATTAGAGGATGCTTGGAGGATATTCTGGTTCCTACTTTCATATTTATGACATTTCTCTAAGTTGTTTGCTTCTTTTTATGGCACCAATTCAAGATAACTCACCTGAATTTATATATCCCAGATGTCAAAAGTTAATACAAACTAAAAGCATAATTTTTAGAATTCAGTAGAGTTAACTGATAGGCATTTCATTCATGTTATTTAGAATACTTCATCATATAGCAATTTTTTTCTACAAATTTATTCATGTTCAAAAAATTAAGAAGTTTTTTTACATTTGAAACCTTATTGTAGCTGCTCCAGAAAATATGCATGTATATATTTATTAACATTGAAAAGCTCATTAAAAATTGAAATCTATAAAGTGAATAGTTATACAACTAAGCAAATAAATTAAAATTAGGGATCTCAGAATGTGACATAAGGGCTTGGATACTTTTAGACACTATGAAACAAAAAATTATGAAAGTAACATCATCATATGGTTACTGAGAGTCTCTGCTTCTACAAGTGGTTATTATTTTCACAAGACATCTCTCTTCAATTAAATGAAGAATTTTAAATTTACTCTTAGTGGAAAGAGCCAAAAAGCATGGTGAAATCCCTTTTAAATTATTTTATAATTTTATTGTATTTTCATACCTTTATTTATTTACTTAGTTTTATGTGATATTGAAGATTGAACCCAGTGCCTCACACAGACTAGTCAAGTGCTGTACAATTGAGTTACACCTGCAGCCCTAATCCATAAATTAATACACATATTCTAAATTTCTATGTTTCCATAATTTCTAACTTTATTTTAGTGTAAAAATGGGACCAAGAATAGAAATAGTGAAAAAGTTCTTCTATAAATGTATGGTAGTAAAATATAAAGGGTTTAATAAAAAAATGCAAGCAACGTGCTTTACTTATTTCAAATTGTAGGCATGAGGGAAATTCCATGATTCTACAAAAAATAACTTGAGCATAAATGTTACAAATCATGTAAATATGATTTAAATTTCTCACTAATGTAAACCTAACAAAAAATTCTTGACCAAAAAATTTCCTATTTCTTTTGCAATGAGAAATTTTTTCCTAATACAGTTTTACTGTCATATGTATTTTCAAGCCCAGTTTCCTCCAGCCCCCCTAAACTAAAATACTCAAATGTAACACTGACATTTATACATGTTAAAAAATATCAACATAAATCTCTTAATTTTTTTTTCTGAGTGAATTTGCAAAAAGTATATCAGGGAAACCAGTGGTAAGTTTCAAGTATTAACACCTCAAAACTAAATATTAAGAGCAAGAAAATTAATTATGCAAAAGATCATTTTACCTTTAAATGAGATTGATAGTAGAGCTCATCCAATGTAAGACAGGAACCATGAGGATCAGTTTCAGTGGGATGACTTTAGAGCAAAAATGTATAATAAATTGGGTAGGAGGTTTTTCCCAATAAACACTGGTAAAAATTTGGATTCTCCTATATGAAATGCTATTTCTTGACTGATCTGATTAAAATATAAGCTGTTTTATAAAACTCTGCCTCAACTTTTTCAAACTATGAACTAGTCAATGAATATACCCATTTTGTTGATAGACCTTTAATTAATTAATTTATTTATCTATGAGTGGTGCTGAGAATCTCAATCAGTGCCTCACATGTCAGGCAAGTGCTCTACACTGAATCACAACCCAGCCTGTCAATGATCACACTCTTAATTCCATTTCAGACTGACAGCCACTATATTGGCAGAACTTGAGAAGAGTTTATTCTCAGACTACCTGTCTTAAAGGCTGAACTTGAAGTCCAATTAATAGCTATCATAATATTTTCTATTTACCTGAAGTGGAACAGATGTTTTATAACCCAAGAAAAGGTAATTAGATGAAGACTGCCCTCTTTCTTGGTTATCCATGGATCAAAGACCAAGAAAGCTAGCATGAAAACTGTGGTACTGTTTCTTCAGCACAGAAAATACCCCATTTTGCAGGGTATGATAATGCATGCCTGTAGTCACAGCAAATTGGGAGATTGAGGCAGGAGAATTTTAAGTCCAAAGCCAGCCTCAGCAAATTAGTGAGGCCCTACGACTTGACAACACCCTGTCTCAAAACAGAACATAAAACAAAAGGGCTCGGGATAAGTCTCAGTGGTTAAGCATCCCTGGGTTTAGTCCCCAGTACAAAAAAAAAAAAAGGAAAAACAAAAACAAAAACAAAAACAAAATTAATTCAGCACAAGCAAGGTCCTAAGCAACTCAGGGAGACCCTGTCTCTAAATAAAATATAAGACTGGGGATGTGACTCAGTGGGTGAGTGCACCCGAGTTCAATCTCCAGGACCCATCAAAATATATAAACAAATAAATAAACCTATTATTTACATTTAAACACAAACAGTATACTGAGTTTCATGAAACTTTAAAAACATTTTCAACATTGAATGTTGAAGCATATGTTGTTATTGGGAATACTATTGTCAGGCACACTGAAATATTATAAATTATAAAATACTTTTTTACCTGTATAGGTCCCACTTTATTCAGATCCACATGAACTAGCAAGCCCTTATGTTTACAGGCAATCAGATACTCAAGAGGAAAGATTGCTGCAAAAGTAGAATACTAGTAATTGTGCCTGTGTTTCCCTAAATATTATTGAAAGATCATTCTTCCTCTGGGATCCCACTCCTCAGTCTCTCATTTTCAGAACTCAGTGGTACCCTTCAACCTTTAAATCTACCTCCTGTGAAGATGCAGATTCCTGACACAAGGTCACACTCAAAGGACCAAGAGTCAGAGCTGTTTATGCTTTTGTTTCTGATTCTGTAAAATAAGCTAAATGGGGTATCAATCACAGACCTTAAAACAAACACATTAAAAACTACTGAACTGAAGCTCTTTGATGACTTGCCCATCAGTTATCTCCATGATCTACCATGATCTACCACACATATACATGGGAAGGACATCAGAGAGTTGGGAAAAGAAGTGGAGGAGAATGGACATCTGCTAGAGGTCATATATCCATGTATCCAACAGATTCTAGTCCCAAGTGTTTTAGTCTCTAGGCCACTCTCACATCTCTGTAAACTCAGGAAACTTTTCCCAGTGGCTCAAATTATTTTAATATCTTTCAACAGAACCTTGAATTTTGTCACTTATTCCAATAAACAAACAAGTGTATAATGGGGCTCTCAGAACTTCCTTCAAATTCCATTTTAATATACCTTTCTAGAGAGCATCCCGTACTGTATATCCTGAATGTCTGTTTTTTGTTAATCAAACTGGTCATAAACCCCAAGGTTTTGTCTATTTTATATAACCCTATTTCTATCCAATGCAGTGATGTTCCTCCTCAGTCTTGCCCTTCCCCTTCATTAGTTTCACTCTGATCCTCTATGGCTGGGCTCACTTAGTAATCCCATTCTTACCCACTTCAGTTGCTTTCTACAGTCACTCTTAACCTGTTATGTCTGTTGTAAACACATTCACTTCACAGTGATAATCAGGAAAAGCACTGAGTTTAGAATTGAGGAGTCTCAGTTTGAATCTCATTGCTACCCCTTCTATATCCAGAAAAGTCCCTTTAATATCTATAAGTTCAGGTTCACCATCCTGACCATCATTTGGCCAGCATGTCAAACACACACTGAAGGATGAGTAGGTACTTTGACTAGCTTTTGAAATTTCTTAAAATTCTGAAATTCACTGAACTTTTGATTCAGTCAATAGAAAAAAGAATATTCAATTGAGAGAATAAAAATAAACAGCAAGAGAGCACAACAGAAAGTAAAAATAAAATTTCAAGAAAAGATTTTAATCATAGAAAAAGAAAAAATAGTATAAAAGGAAAAATTTCTTCATAAAACTAAATATGAATAGTAACCTGAAGGAAAATGTAACTCTCAATTTATAAAACAGCTTTATAAAAACAGAACTACATGGGGATAGGGTATTGAAGGAAACCAACCTGGGAAATCAGGAAGTAGAGATATATGTATACAGAGGGTTAATATAGCTAATATAGCATGGTCTACACAAAGGTATTCTTGACTTCAAGTAAAATAATTCCTCTACAGGACTAGCCTGATCTTGTTTATGAAGAAAACATGTGACCACAGCTCTGTGAGGTGTTTCCTAAAACTCTATAATCAGGCTGCTCAGATAAATTATGAATCAGAATTAACATACAACTGATTTTGCCTTTCTGAATTGATGATATAGACCTGCATCTTGATCCAAATTCTGCACTGGCATTGACCTACACAGTGAAGGAATATGATGGAATTGTCAGCCAGGCAAGCTTCCAGTCTAACTGCAGGCCTGGCACTTATTAATTATGAGAACATGGGACAAAGAGTCAACTTCTATGAATGACAGCTGCTTAGTAAGTGAATAACAGGTTATAATAGCTCAGGCACTTTTAGAGTCACCATGATGAATTTAATGAACAAGTGTTAGGAACAACTGTCTATCCCAGAATGGAACACCCAAAAAATATTTATTCCTTTTATCTTCATTCTCTAATCAGCATACTATCTTTTAAGATATATAAAATCATACCTGTTTAAATGGTCATCTGTAGAATTTTCATCCACTATTAAAGAAGAGAGTAAAATATTTATTGAATCAACAATAGAAATTATAAAACATTAAATGTGTATGACTGAGATTCTTTGTTACAGAGTATTCTTCTGGGCCCCTATATGGAGAATTTTCTATAATAGGTAGTAATTATATCTCTGATAGGCAATTAATGTATTAAGAATTCCTACATCCCATACTTTGTACTTTTCAAATGCAAGGAGTAAGCATAGGATTTATTCAAAATTTGATACTTAAAAGTAAACAGTTGGTCCCATGACTGTAATTTTAACTGAAAGTTGCGAGATGGACAGAAAACATTATTAGCAGATTCAGGAACATAAAGAAAGAGTCAAACAGATAGTATAATCTTTCTGGACTAATTGCAGTAGCTACAATTATCAGAGAATATTCTTATGTTATGACAAACAACAGCTCCAGATAGAGGAAACACAACATAATAATTTCAAAATACTTTTCTTATTTACAAAAAAATTTTTCTTATCTTACAAAAAATTGTAAGATTTCAGGGACCAAAATTAAATTAACATAAAATTTCTTTAGAAAATGTCATTTCAAATTATAAATTTCCTATAATTAGTTGCTTAAATAATCATGAATTCTAGACTATTAAGAAAGTAATTAAGACCAATACAAATGTAATATATATTATATATTATATATATATATATATATATATATATATATATATATATATATATATATATATATATTTAACTGCTCCTTTGCCACCAGAATATTCTTATTCCTATTTATTTATTTTCACACCAGGAATTGAACCTAGGGGAGCTGAACCACTGAAATATATCCCAGTCCTTTTTTTAATTTTTGAGGCAGTGTCTTGTTGATTTGTTTAGGACCTCAATAAATTGCTGAAGTTTTAAATTTGCAATCCTCCTGCCTCAGCCTCCTGAGCTGCCAAGATTACAGGACAGCTGACACTGCACCCAGACATACTCTTATTTTTTGATATAAGCCATAAACACCAAGAAAAGTGCACTTTCAGAAATCTTACCTGGGTTGATATTTTCAGAATTTTTTGGTTCTGCTTTCATGTATTTAAGAATTAATTACCTATGACTATATATGAAAAATTAGTAAAGTTAGAATTTTAATATTGATATGAGAAACAAAAACCATATTCAATACATTAAAATGTTTTAGACAACATTAGATATAATATCAGACTTTATAATATGCATTTCAAATGTGTAATCCCAGACATTTTGGTAACTTGACAATTATTTGTAAATTGTTCTATTTTCTTTTGTTTTTGAGATGGGATTTAACAATGATGCCTGCACTGCTCTGGAATTTCAGAACTCAAGCAATTTTCATGCTCAGTCTCCCAAATAGCTGGGGTGAACACATATGTGCCACTGCACCCATAAGCTTATATTAGGAAAAAAGAAAATAAGATGTAATGATCATGCACTGAGGCCAATAAAGTTAAGTATATTACATGATAATAGCTTGAACTCAGAAAATATTATGTCCCTATAAACAATATCTCCTTCATCTTGCACAATTAATTTCTCTTAAGATTAAGGGCTTCTTCTAAAAATAAGGGTTGAACCCTAACTTAAAATAATGTTGTAACTTTTAAGTCTAAGTGTGTATTACCATGAAAACTCAGGGACTGGAATCAATAAGGGTATTTTGTAATAAGGTAATCATTACCAGACTACAGAGCAACACAGCAGCAACAGAACTGACAAAAACAAAATCATTTTAAAAGTCCTCTCCCCTCTCCTTAGACTTTAAGAAAACCCTTAGGTCCTCAGGAAATTAAAGGATGGTGGAAAAGTTAATTTTCAGGGGAGAGTAAAAAGATTTTCTGCTCAACTAGGCATTTCAAAACCCAAATACCTAATTAGGAAAGTGAAAGTGTGACACAGTTTATACCCCATGGTCAGGAATTATACTTCAAATGACAGATAAGGCTGGGTATCATGACAATAAAATCTCTAAAACCCTAAGATACTGGCTAGTGATGCATTTCTGTGGTACAGCAATTCACTAGAACCTATAAGGACATGAAGGAAGAAAAGGAGAGGAGAGAGAAGAAAGGAACCTTGGAGATAACTCACACTTATCACCACTTCTCACCTAGACTCTTGCAGGACTGCAGACTGATGAAGTACTCTAATGCACTATTATTTCATACATAAGCCATACCATGAAATCTCACCTGATGTGTAAAATGCAACAGCTGTTAGTATTTTGAGCCTCCAATCAAGGTTCATTAGTATTTTAATGTAAACACTTACCCACTATAACCACTAGCAGCAGTATAAGCTAATGCCATCTGTCCAAAGTTATCTGTAGCAGAGACATCAACACCATTCTGGAGAAGCAACTCAGCTATGTGTTTTGATTTGTGCTCCATAGCAAACATGAGCGATGTTCTATAATAAGAGAGCTAACTTCAACCTTAAGAATTTTAATAGAGTTATTTGAACAGCTAATTTATAATATTTTTCCAATTTGACATATTACTTTACAGATACTAAGAGACATAAACATCTTGGGAGAGCAAATGTTCAGTTTTGCAAATCATCTCAAAGTCTAAAAGAAACAAAAAAGAAACCTCTTTTCCCAATGTGGGAGAAGTTACAAACTTAAAATCCTTCAATGAACAGTAACTATGATGAAGTCATTTATCAGAGAACAGTAAAGATTTCAATGAAGAAAGCTCCATTTCTTTCCTAGTGTGATGTAATGTATTGTAATTCACAGTCAACCAAAGATCAAACAACAAAGACTATTTCCAGGTTAATAATAATAATAATATAATAATAATAGTGATCCAGAAATATATTTATATTTAGTCATAAGTATTGTCTTCAAGGTGATGCACTACCAAAGGTAGGAAAGAAATCTAGTTGTGCAAGAAATCTTTTTTCTTTTTACCAACTGTCTATATCTTATCTTTATTAAAGAAAACATTTATCCCATTAAAACTGTTTTTTTCTCCCTTCCCCTTCCAAAGTATCAAACTATGTTAAAAATTGACAGCTTCTGGCAATAGAAATTAAAAATCACTTAGGAATAATATAACACCAATATTCTAACAGGAAAGCAATTTAGAACAGTCAACCAACTGTCAAGATAATTTTAAATACTTATTTATGCTCAATACACCATTTCAAAAAGAACAATATATCAGAAGTAGAAGTTAAAAATACAACAGAAAATTCTAAAATTTAAATACTGAATCAAAATGTAAAGGAAATGTCCATACATTATGAACCTAATAGGAAAACTCTTTAGCTAACAATATATCATGTGACCACAAACCAAATAACAAACATCTGCAAATACTTTTGAATCATATTTACACTTATTTATATTGCTCATTTTGAATAATTGATTTTCTACCCTAATGTGGTTTCTGTTTATATATATCACTCTATTGTAAATAATTGTATTAATATTTTTCTTCCTATTGATCTAATCATTTTTGCTTGAGTGATTGTTACCACTAGGTTTTTGTAAAAGAATAAAGTACTGTAACTTCCCTTCAGGTCAACAGCATGTATATTTTCTTTCCTCTGAATTAAAGTATCTACCATCAGCTTTTTTATACTTTATGGCAAGTAAAACTGGTGTGTGGCTATTCTGGAAAACACCAAAAACTGTAAATTTTCAAAATTCCACAACTGAACTAAAACTCTTACAAAATGCTGTCTGAACATAGGAATAAAATAAATAATATAAATTGAGGGTAATTTCTTCCTTCTCATCCCACTGCACTTCCATATGTGCTGACCCTTCTCTTTGCAATGCTGCTCCTCTGCCTACAGTTGTCATAAAAACTCTAGTCATTTCTTGAGAAAACAGACTGCATCTTTTTTCTCAATAGTCCTATTCCCTAAAACATTAGTATTTAAGTATTTTACTTAAACAACAAACCAAATTTTCAACTCTATATCAGGGCGTATCAATCTACATTCTAAAGAATCTACTTTTCCAGAAATACCACACCTTATCAGAAAGGTACCCTGGTTCACTGTTAGAGAAATTTTATAAAAATTTGCATTATGTATCCTGTATTATGGGCACATGTTTGTCACTTCTTAACAGTTATTTGACATTGGTTTTTCATAGCATACGTTTAAATTGGGAAGAACTAAATTTGCAGGTATAGGCTTTCCAATAACATGGAAGCTTTCTCCATGTTACTCAAGTCCTCTTGATTTTCTTCCATTTATGGTGTCAGAATCCCAGATATCAGTATCAGGCACTCGTGCTCCAAATGGTTCAAAGAAATTAGGCTCTGAATTGAAAAGATAAGACTAAGTAGACTCTTGCTTTTCCTTAATTTGTTCCTGTGTTTTCTGTTATTATTAGATGGAAGGTATTTACCTTATATATTAGAAAGTTAACACAAAAATATATTCTTCCTGGAGAATGGGTGAAAATCTTTTCTAGTTACTCCACTAATAGGTGATAAATGTCCAGCATACATAACTCATAAAACTTCATACACTCCAAAAATAACCTAACAAATAAATGGGTAAAAATACTGAGGAGAAATTTTTCAAAAGAAGAATCACAAATAGACAACAACCATACAAAAAGTATTCAACACCTCTAGAAATCAGAGAAATGCTACAATAAGATTTAATATCACTCCAGTTGGAATGGTAATGATCAAGAATATAAACAACAATAGATGCTGGCAAGACTGTGGGGAGAAAGAAAACATGCATTGTTGGAAGCACTGTAGACTAGTACAATCACTCAGGAAAGCAGTTTGAAGATTCATTAGTAAACTAGAGATGGAAACACAATAACCCACTTCTATTTATTTTTGTAAAATAACAAAAAAATCACCATACTACAGTGACAGAACTCCTTCAATGTTTATAGTAGTCCAATTCAAAAGATTTGTATTATAAAATCATTTCAGATACCTATCAATGGATGAAAGGATTAAGAATTTGTTGTATACATACACACTATGTAATTCTACTTACCATATAGAAGAATTAAACTATGTCAAATGCAAGTGAATTGGTGGCAATTGAGAACATCATGTTAAGTGAAAAAAGTCAAACTGAGAATCTCAAAGGTCAAATGTACTCTTTCATAAGTAGAAGCTAGAGTAAAATAGAGGAAAGGAGGAGAAAAAGATATAATTATGGAAGATATAGGGAAGATCATGGTGTAGAAGAATATTGAGGGACCAATTGAAAGGATGAGAAAGAAAAGGCAATGGAGAATGAACTCTTCAAAAATGATGGTATGTGCATGCATAATTATGCCACTTGAAATTTCACTGTTGTGTATAAGTAAAAATAACCAATAAAAACTAAATAAATAGACAAGGGAAAGGATGTCCATCAGAGCAGAGGAATGAGAACAATGGAGGGAAGGAGGGACAGAGGGAAAAGGGGAATGAAAGGGATTGAATCATGAACTGAAATCAAATTCCATGAATGTGTAATTTTTTTGGGATAAATCTGACAACACTACTATCTATACATTATGTATTCAACTCCTATGTGTAACTATTAAAATCAAATAAAAGTAAGGCTATGAAATATGTTTTCAATCTTAATGCAATTTTAGGACTCTAATACACATCTACTTTTCAGAATTTTTTAATTCTGATGCCATTTTAGTTGCTACTTAGTGTAATTTATAAATTTAGGCAAAATATAATTCAGAAATTTTGCATATCAATGAGCTTAATACTGATCAATAATGATGAACTATCATTTGCATAATGAAAGACCCTATGTTATTTTCATTTTTAATAGACATAGCTCAGAAGAAAGAGAAGGTGTTGCTTGCAATGGGCATAATATTTCCAATTCTAGAAATGTGTAACCTAACTAGGTTTAAAATGTTCCAGTGGGAATATGACTTTTATAGTACACATGAAGAAAATGTTTTTAAAATGCTAATTTCTGAGACTTGGAAGACAGCAGAGTAGAGGAAGTTGCATTCCAAGCTGTGCTGTGGTATAAGACCAAAGCCATGGGTGTGCAACTTCTCAGCCTAGGTGGGTGAAGGAGAGATTTGACCAAAATTAAATACTGAATGCTAAAAGAACCTTATAGACTCAGAAATTTGAATATGAAAACAAGAAAAAAGACAGCCAACATAGCCCACCACCAGTGAATGCTGGAGTAATTTGCAGATTTGTGGATTTACAAGTGTGAGCAGAGAAGTCCAAATTACAACCTGTACCTTGGAGTGTCTTGTTTCAGAGAAACCTGACATCAAAAATGATGCCTATCTCCCACCCTGCATCTCTGGGCCCCTGACATTGCCCATGCCTTTATGCTGTCATAGCCTTGCTGCGCCTTTTACAACCACTGCCAGCCCACCAGGGCCTGCACAGTCAAGCATCATTATGCCATGAACATAAGATGAAAAGCCCCCAGCACACAGGTGCAGCTGTGATGGTGGTGGAGGCAGTGACCCTGGCTGAGGTTCATGCTGAGGGGGAAGGGGAGCAGAAAAGAAGCATGAATGGAGCAAAAAGGCAGATCATGTGCAGAGCTTGGCCCAGCTAGAGAATCTATGCAAACAGCTGTATGAAACAACAGATACAACCACTTGACCGCAGGCAGAGGAGGCCTTGGTTGAATTCACCAACAGCCCTGACTGCCTGAGCAAGTACCAGCTGCTCACTGGAGAGTGGAGAGAATCTGCTGCTGAACTAAATCTTCCCTGATATTACTTTAACTCAAAAAAAGGAGAAGACAAAACACTCAAACCATTAACAATAATCCAAGGAGGACAGAAAGAGGAAACTCAGGGTCAACTCCTTGGCATCTACTCATATTAAAAACAGAAATTCCCACAACAAATAAGTACACATAAAAGGACAGGTGGAAAAAGAAGAAGAGGAATCCACCATTATTGGTACATGAGACCAAGAACTCTGAAAACATGAGAAAACAGACAAACATAATCCTCCCAAATTCACAATCCCCCAACAAAGATCCCACTGATGATGTGGACTAAACCCAAGGCTAAGAGTGTTTTAATAAACCTTATTATCAAAATGATCAAAGAACTAGAAGAAAATATAAGGGAGGAATTAAAGAGAAATTACAGGAGATGAAAAACCACTTTAATAAAGAAATAAAAATATTGAAAAGAAACCAAACAGAACTCTTAGAAATGAAAGGCATGAGCAATCAAGTTAAAAATTCACTTGAAAGCATCACTAACAGATTAGATTGCAAAGAAAATAGAAACTCAGTCCTTGAAGACAGGACTTCAGGCATTGAAGATAGTCTATATGTTCTTGAGGACACAGAAGGTACTACAGGGAAAAATTGTAGATCATGACCATAACATGCAAGAACTCAGGGACAAATTTAAAAGACAAAGCCTGAGAATCACTGAGATAAAATAGAATATGAAGATACCAACTAATGGCCTAAAGAATATTTTCAAAGAGGTATTTGCAGATAGTTTTTTCCACAGGAGAAATGAGATAGACATCCACAGAAAGAAGACTTACCAGACCCAAAAGAGGTGACTTACAGTTAAAAGATAAGCTTGCTGAGAAATTTCATAATCAAAATGCCTAACATATAGGAAAGAAAATTAAAAACCAGAAGAGTGAAACATCAGGTCAAATAAATAAGGCTCACTTCTGATTTATCAGTTAAGATTCCAAATATCAAGAATTCCTGGCATGAGATATTTCAAGTCCTAAAAGTAAACAACTGTCAGCCAAGGTTACTATATACAGCAAAACACAGTTTAACATTTGAGGGGAAAATAAAAGCATTCAATGACAAGAATTTCTGTAGATTAAATACAAGTGAAATATGTTTACAGTAAAAAAGAGAATAAACAAAAAGAATTCATGAGAACCAAGCCAGCATCACAAAGGATACTCTAAGATATACTACACACAGAGGAACTAAAAATCAATTCCCAATGAGCATGAACACAGGAAATTAAACAGAAGAATAATCCACTAAATCAGAATCAAACCAGGGTAAAATATAGCAAAATTTATGACAGGAAACAACAAACGCAATGATATATATACTAACAATAAATGTTAATGGTCTTAATTTCTCAATTACAAGTCACAGACTAGTAGAATGTGTCAAAACTAGAATATAACTCTATGATGCTAATAAGAGACTCAGCTTATAGGCAAAAACAATCCCAGACTGAAGGTAAAAGGATGACAAAATATATATTTTTTCCAGGCATATGGTCAAAGAAAACAGGCAGGAGTAGCTATCTCTCAATTCTAGTAAAATAAATTTCAAGCAGAAATTAATCAGAAGAGAAAAAGAAGGTTACATTATCCCAGTAACATGAACAATACAACAAAAAGTTACAATAATAGTAAACATTTATTCCACAAAGGTGAACACACACAATTACACAAAAGAAATACTACATAATAACATAATACTACATATTATGTTAAATGAATTAAATCCCAACCCCCAAACACTGCTTGATTTCAACACACCATGTCACCATAGACAGGTCATCAGAATATCATACATAATTTAAGCCTAATCAACACTATAATAAAGTGGACCTAACTGATAACCAACCTAATATTCCAATCTCAAAGAGCAGAATTTACCCTCTTCTCAGCAAGACTGGAATTTTTTCCAAAGTAGATCATATTCATGGCTAAAAATCAAATATTAGCAAATCAAAATCTGATGTAATCACATGTATTCTATCATAAAGAAAAAAATGTAAACCACATAAATACAGGGAGGTTGAATAATGCTCTCCTAACTGAAGAACTGATAAAAAAAATGAGAATAGAAATTAAGACATTCTTAGAAATTAATGAGACCAAAGAATGTATCTGGCATTGTATAAAAGCAATTCTAAGAGGAAATCTTATGGCACTGTTTGCCTACATTTAAAAATTTGACAGATTCCTAATAAATAAGCCTATATTCTACCTCAAAGCCTTGGATAAATAGCAGATTAAATCCCAAAACCAGTAGAAGACAGGAAAAATTTAAGATCAAAGAAAAATCAATAAAATTGAGAATAATTGAACAATACACAGGATCAATGAAATGAAGAGTTAGTTCTTTGATAAAAAACAAATAAAGTTG
The DNA here is from genome assembly GCF_902686445.1 of Sciurus carolinensis. Lineage (NCBI taxonomy): Eukaryota > Metazoa > Chordata > Mammalia > Rodentia > Sciuridae > Sciurus > Sciurus carolinensis. The sequence continues at coordinate 567,773 of NW_025920171.1, read as the reverse complement.
AAAAACTCTTAGACAAACTAACTAAAAGAAAAAGAGAGAAAAATTAACAATATCACTGATGGAAAGGAGATTGCACCCTAGATCCTTCTGAAATCCAAAGGTTTATCTGAATCTATGTTGAAAAATTATTTGTGAATAAACAGCAATATATAGAAAACATTGGCAAATTTCTACACACATATGACCCTGACCAAATTGAAATAGAAAAGTGTGTAAAATCTAAACAGACCAATACCAAGTAATAAATTGAAATAACAATTTAAAATCTTCCACAATATAAAAACCCACAACTTAATGGATTCTCAGTTGAGTTCTACCAAACCTTTACAGAAGAAATAACAGCATTCTTTCTCAAATTATTCCATGAAATTGAAAGGGAGGAAATTTTCCCAAATATATTTTATGAAGCTGGTATAACCCTGATACCAAAACACACAAAGAAATATCAAGAAAGAAAAACTACAGAGCAATAGCCCTGATAAATCCAGATGCAAACATCCTTAAAATATTATTGAACCATATTCAAAAGGATGATGTACCAAGAACAAGTGGGTTTCATTCCATGTATGCAAAGTTAGTTCAACATGCACAAATCAATAAATGTCATTCAATACTTAAACAGAATTATGGGAAAAAGTCATGCAATCATCTCAATAAATGCAAAAGAAAAAAAAGACAACCTTGGATAAAATCGACCACCCATTCATTTTATAAACACTGGAGAAGCTAGGGATCAAATTACTTACCTCAACATTTTAAAGGACATTTATGACAAACCTAAAGCCAATTAACTAAATGAAGAAAACCTAAAAGCATGCCCACTAAATTCAGGAACAAGACAAGCTTGCACACTCACCATTCATATTTAATATAGGCCTCAAAACACTTATCAGAGTGACCAGGCAAGAAAAGAAAAAGAATGCAAATAGGAGAAGTCAAACTCTCTGTTGCTGAAAACATGATCCTATATCTAGAAGATTAAAAAAAGACTTCACCAGAAGATTTTAGAGCTTATAAAAGAATTTAGCAAAGTAGTAGGGTACAAAATCAACACCCATAAATCAGTAGTTTTCCTATACCCCAACAGTGATTCAACTGAGGAAGGAATCAAGAAAAATGTCTCACTCACAATAACCTCAAAAAATTAAATACTTGGGAATTAATTTACCCAAGGAGGCAAAAGAGCTCTACAACATAAATAATAGAACACTGAAGAGAAAAACACTTAAGAACTGAGAAGATGGAAAGACATCACATGTTCTTGAACAGGCTGAAACAATATGGTCAGAAAGGCCAAACCACTAAAAGCAATATACAGATCCAATACAATCCCATTTAAAATACAAATTACCTTCTGGACAGAGTTAGGAAAAATCAACTCTTAGATTTACTTGGAAGAATAAGAAATCCAGAATAGCTACACAATACTAAGCAAGATAATTTAAGCAGGAGACATGAAATTACCTAATCTAAAATTTTACAACTGAACCATAGGAGCAAAAATATTCACAAACTTCTAGTCATATGATATTTGACAAATTTGCCAAAAATGTATCTTAGGGAAATGACACACTTTATAATAAGTGGTGCTGGGACAAATGGAGAGGTGTTTGTAGAGAAACAAAATTAGGTCCTGGTCTTTCACTGCACAATCCTCAAATTGAAATGGATCAGAGATTAAAAATTAGACCTGATAATTATAGCTGCTAGAAGAAAATACAGTTTCAACACTCCAACATAAAAGTGCTAGCATCAGCTTCCTTATGAAGCCCTATAAAGTGCAAAAAACAAAACCAAGTATCAATATTTGGAATGACACCAAACTGAAAAGTTTCTGCACTGCAAAGGAAATGATTAAAACTGTGAAAAGAGAACCTAGAGAATGAGAGAAAATCTAGGCAATTTCTTTCATTCCTTTTAATTACATTAATTCCCTATTAATTCCTTCAATGGGGAACTTATATCCAGAATACACAAGAACTAAAGCCCACCAAAACAATACCCAATCAATAGAAGGGCAAGTAACTGTGCAGAAACTACTCAAAAGAAGAAACACAATTGGACAACAAAAATAGGAAAAATGTTCAACATCTCTAGCAATCAAAGAAATTCTACATATGATTCAATCTCACTCTGGTCAGAATGGTAATGATCAAGAACACTGAAATCAGTAAAACCCGGTGAGATTGTGGGGAGAAAGGAGCACCGATGCATTGTGGGTGAACTGCAGACATACCACTTGGGAGAGTACAGTGTGGAGAGTACTCAAAAGCTAGGGATGCCTGGGATGTTTTAAGGTGGTGGGATAGAGCAGGTCACTTTCCTGGCTGCTTCATGGTGTGAAACCAAGAAAGGAGCCAGGCAGCTTCTCAGCGAGGTTGGAGAAAAAAAAAAAAGGTGGGGCTTTACTGGAACTTAATACTGGAAAATCAAAGCAGATAAAATGAGAAAGAAACCTCCAGCACCATAGATGTTGCTGCAGCTGGAGACACCAGAGTGGCCCCTCTCAGGGCACAGTTGAGGGATAAGGGAATCAAGGAAACCCACACTTTTAGGAAAAGTGAGACATGCCTGTATACAGAGTTTGCAGATCAAAGCCACTACCTGACTAAGTGTAAAGGTTCACTTCACAACAGTCTTGTGTGGAAAACCAATCACATTTCTTTGTGTGGCATATGGAGAACAAAGGAAGGAACAGTTTTGAGGCCACACATTGGGGACTGATAACTATGGGAGCCAAGTTCTAACAAACCTGAATCTGGCCCAAAATACAGGCCAGGCAAAAGCAAAATGCATGACAAAGAGTGTACCCAAGTTGAAAAGAGAAAATTAAACATATGAGGTTTACACAGAGGACAACTGGTCATGGAATTCCACCTGGCACTTCCCCTCCCCTCTAATCTTGCAAGTCTGACTGAGAGACACACATCTGGCCAGGAATTAAAACAGTGGATGTGGGAGAGACTGAGTTTGCACACTGAGCTTGACACCATAAACTATGCAGTCAGCAGGTGACATATGAACTAAGAATTGGCTCCTACACCACACAAGTGGGCCCCAGGGAAGATCCTGGGTGGCAGACTTCCAGGAGGGACTGACAATTTCTGAGCTCTGGAGGTGCAGTTATTGAGAATCTCCAGGCCAACTAGCATCCAGTGAAAGAGCCTAGACCCTACCTATGCCCAAACCCTGCACCCAGCATTTCCACCAACAGGATTGTCTCTCACAATTGCAACTCCACCCTGAGGGTACAGCAAGCATCAAAATCCAGACAACCCCACTTAACTACTAAGTAGGGAAACTGAATATTTTGAACTGCAATGAAAACAATTCTTTAACTTTTCATCAAGGTCTTTTTTCCCCTTATATCTTTTCTCTTCTTAATTGAGACCTTAATGGTTCATAGATATTTATACATATTTATATTTGGATTTTTCTTTTCTCATTTCCACCTCATTTGAAACTACTTATTTTTCATGGATCAGTTTTTTGGAGACTAGGAAGTTTGATTAATATATTTCAGTTTTGATTTTTATTCTTTCATTTTTGTATTTATTTTTAATTTTTAAAAACTTTATATATGTTTTCTCTCATCTGTTACTCTTGAACCTCTTTATCCCTTTTCTTTTGCTAATAGCCAATCTCTATGGTTCTTTCAGTCTTCCTTTAACTTTTTGCTTCTATCTTCTCTCCCCCTCCCTCAAAATCAACACATCCTACATCACTTCTGTTCTCTCCCTGCCAAACATTCAAAATTATAAGTCATTTTGCAAAGTTAGTGTTTTTATTGTTTACAAGAACTCATTTTATATTTTCAATTTATTGTGACAACATTGTAGATGTCACAGCAGGAATTACTGGGTTTGATGCTGTATATAGTTTTCATTGGTTGTTGTTACCCTTAAATTATAAGTACTAGAAACCTTCAGGGACACTATAGTCTACAGAGTAGAAAAACTACTGTCTTACATCCATACTTTTACATGAGTAGACATGAAAACAACATGAGAAGGTAAGGGAACAAATCACCCCAAACAAACCAAGACACTTTAAAAACAGAATCCATCACCACCATAGAGGAAGAAATGACAAAGGAATTTAGAATGTATATAAATTAATCTGTGAGGAAAATGATGTTGAAGGAGTGATATCAGGGAAAAATGCAGAAAATGAAAGATCATTTCAATAAACAGATATTTTCTAAACAAAAATCAAGCAGAAATACTTGAAAAGAAGGTATCAATGAACCAAATAAAGTATTCAACTCAAATCATGACCAACAGACTAGACCACTTAGAAGCCAGAATTTTAGATAATGAAGACAAAATATATAATCTTGAAATTAAAGTTGACCTTGGAGAAAAGATGCTTGGAGTCCAAAAACAGAATTTTCCAAAAATATGAGATAACCTGAAAAGATCAAATTGAAGATTTATTGAGTTTGATGAAGGCTTGAAGAGAAAAACCAAATGAATACACAATATTTTCAATGAAATAATATCAGAGTGATAGAGTAAAACAGACATTATTACCTCATGTACATAAATGAATTGACTGATGTGATCCTACAATATGTATAATCAGAAAAATGAGAGATTATACTCCATTTATGTATGATCTATCAAAATGTATAGAAGCATTCTACTGTTATGTATAACTAATTAGAACAAATATTTTAAAAAATTAAAAATAAATATCAGAAAATTTCCCAAACCTAAAGAATAAAATGGAGAATCAGATGCAAGAGGCTTATAAAACTCCAAATATAAAAAAAAATTAGAACACAACCACACAGAGGTATATTATTATGACAATAGCCAACATACAGATTAAGGATAGAATTTTAAAGACTGCCATAGAAAATCAAATAGTCACATTTAGAGGGAAAACAATCTGTATCTCAGCTGATTTCTCAGCACAGACCCTCAGAGCTAGGAATCTTGGAGCATTATTTATCAAGCTCTGAAAGAATATGGATTCCAGCCAAAAAAAAACTATACCCAGCAAAATTAAGCCTCATAACTGATGATGAAATAAAAACCTTCCATGATAAGTACAAGTTAAAAGAATTCCAAGGAGAAAGCCTACTCTACAAAACATACTCAATAAAATATTTCATGAAGAAATAAGAAAATAAAAGTGAAGACCACCAAAGGAAGTAACTACACTAGAATAATTGTCAAAGGAGAAACTATTTCAAATTAAAAATCAGAAATAAATCAAAATGACAGTGAATAAAAATCATCTCAATAACAACATTAATGTTAATGACCTAAACACATCAATAAAAATACAAAGATTGATAGAGTGGATTAAAAAAGACAACCCAACAATACACCGTTCTCCAGGACTCTTACCTAATCAGCAAAGACATACTCAGACTGAAGGTAAAAGAATGGAAAGAAACATAACTCATGTGGATCTCATAAAGAAGCAGGAGATTTTATCTTCATATCAGAAAAAGTAGACATCAATCTAAAGTTAATCAGAAGGGACAAAGGAGGACATTTCATACTGCTTCAGGGAATTACATAGCAACAAGTCATAACAATCATAAATATTTATGCCCCAAACAATGGAGGCTCTACATGCATCAAACAAAGCTTTCTCAATTTCTAGAATCAAAGAGACCACAACACAATAATACTGGGTAACTTTAAGACACCTTTCTCACCATTGGAGTGATTCTCCAAAGGAAAACTTAAAAAGAAAGTGGAGAACTAAAAAATGCAATAAATAATTTAGACTTAAAAGGCATATATAGGATATTTCATTCATCAAACACTGAAGGTACCTTTTTCACAGCAGCACATGGATCCTTCTCTAAAATACACTATATGTTATGCTGCAAAGCAACTCTTAACAAATATGCAAAATTGAGATGAAACTTTTCATTCTATGAGATCCTGGTAGAATGAAATTAGAAATCAAAATTAAAATACAAAACAGAATCTTCTCCAACACCTTCAAACTAAACAATATTCTATTGAATGACTGATGTAGCAGAAGAAATCAAGGATAAAATTTTAAAAAACTAACACAGGTAAATGAGAATAGAAATGCGACATATCAAAATTTCTGGGAAAATATGAAGGCAGTGCTAAGGGGAGAGTCCATTGCATTCAACTCATTCATTTAAGAATAGAAAGTTCCTAATAAGTAACCTAACATTTCATCACAAGGCACCAGAAAAGAAAAAAGACAGGGAATAATTAAAATCAGAGCTGAAATAAATTGGAAACAAAAAAAGTAACTAGCAACATAACAGAAAGTTAGTTCTTTCAAAAAGTAAATGAAATTAATAAACCTTAGACAAACCAATCAAGAAAAAGAGAAAATTCAAATTCTTAAAATTCACAACAAAAATAAAATATCACCAGAGACACTATTGACATACAGATGATATTCAGAAACTATTCTGAAAATTTATTCTCTAATAAAATATAAAATGTTGAAGACATCGAAAATTTCTACAGACATATGAACTATCCAAATTCAATCAGACAGACTTAAGAAATTTAAACAGATAAAATTCAAGCAATGAATTTGAAGATGCCATCAAAAGCCTACTGAGAAAGAAAAGCCCAGGACCAGATGGACTTTTAACTCAGTTCTACCAGACCTTCAAAGAAAAAAGCAATACTTCTCAATTTATTCCATGAAGTAAAGAAGGGGCTAACATTTCCAAAGCAATTGTATGAAGCTAGTATCATCCTGAAAACAAAAACAAAAACAAAAGAGCACATCAGGGAAAGAAATTTTCAGATAAATATTCCTGATGAATATAAATGAAAAAATCCTCAATATAATACTGGCAAGGTGCATATGAAGAAACATTTAAAAGGTAGTGCATGGTGCTCAAGTGAGGTTCTTCCTAGGGAGCAAGGTTGTTTCAACATATGAAAATCAGTACATAAAATTCACCAAGTCAGCAGATTTCAAGGCACAAATCTCATGATTTGTCAATAAATGCCAAAAAGGCATTTGAAAAAATAGAGTACTCATTCATGTAGAAAAATTAGGGATCATAGGAATATACCTCAACATTGTAAAGGCTGTATATGCTAAACCCATGGACAACATCATTTTAAATGGAGAATAATTGAACGTATTCCCTCTAAAAATTGGAACAAGACCAGAATGTTCTCTTTCACTTTTTTGACTTAACATAGTTCTGGAAACTTTAGTCAAAGCAATTAGAGAAAAGAAACAAGTTAAATGGATATGAATAAAAAAAATCAAACTATCCCTATTTGCTGACAATATGATTTTATATTTAAAACACATGTAATTACACTAGAAATTTTCTAGAACTAATAAATGAATTCAACAATGTAGCAAGATATAAAATTAACACCCATAAATCAATGCATTCCTATATACTGGTGATGAGTCAAAGAGAATTTAGGAAAACTCTCTTGAATAGAAGCCTTAAAAATAAGAGCCTTAAAAATAAAACAAAATATTTGTGAATCAATCCAAAAAATAGGTGGACAACCTCTACAATGAAAGCTACAGAACTCTAAAGAAACAAGTTGGAGAAGACCTGGGAAGATGGAAAGATCTTGCATGTTTTTGAATGGGTATTTTAAAAATGATCAGACTACCAAAAAGTGCTATACAGATTTAATCCAATTCCTATTAAGTTTCTAGTTGGGTTCTTCATAGATATAGACACATCAGTCATAAAATTTTATTTGGAAAATGAAGAAACTGGGAATAATCAAATCAGTCCTCCACGAGAAATGTGAAGCAGGAAGCATTCCAATACTACAACTTAAATTACACTCCAGAGGAATAGTAACAAAAAAACATGATATTGGCACCAAAACAGAAAGGAAGATAAATGGTACAGAAGAGAAGATGTATAGACAAACCCACATAAATACAGTTATCTCATACTAGACAAAGTCACCAATAAAAACATATTGAAGAAAAGATAGCATTTTCAATAAATGGTGCTGGAAAGCAGAAAATCCATATGTAGTAGATTGAAATTTAACTCCTATACCTCACTCTGAACAAAATTCAACTCAAACTGGCATTAGACCAGAAACATTGCATCTACTAAAGGAAAATGTAGGACAAACTCCCCATCATAAGACATTAGGAACCAATTTTCTCGATAAGACTCCTAAAGTGCAGGAAATAAAATCAGAAATCAAAAAATTGGATGGTATCAAACTAAAAAGCTTCATTATAGCAAAGAAAACAATTGAGAACATGAAGAGACAGCCCACAGAATGGGAGGAATCTTTGACAGCTGCATCTCAGATAGATCATTAATCTTCAGGATATACATATAACTCAAAACACAAAACAACCCCAAATAACCCAATCTATAAATGGGTCTCATAACTGAACAAACACTTCACAGAAAAAATGTGATCAGTAAATATATGAAAAAATATCCAATATCACTAACAATTAGAGAAATGAAATTAATACTACACTGAGATTTCCTCTCACTACAGTCAGAATGACAATTATAAAGCCTGCAGTAACAATAGATATTGGTAAGGATGTGGGGGAAAAGTTACACTCACACATTACTGGTGGACCTAAAAATTGGTGTAGCCCATTAGCAGTATGGAGATTCCTCAGAAAACTAGGAATGGATTCACAATTTGATATTATTATCCCACTCTCAGCATATACCCAGAAGACTTAAAGTTGGCCTACTACAGTGATATGGCCACATCAATTTTACAGCAGTTCAATTCTTAATACCTAAGCTATGAAACCAACCTAGATGCCTTTATCCAGATGTATGGATAAAGAAAATGTGGCACATATATACAATGGACTATTATTCAGTCAAAAAGAAGAAACAAATTATAGCATTTGCCAGTAAATGAATAGAACTGAGACTATCTTGCTAAGTGAAAGAAGCCAATCCCCAAAATCCTAAGGCTAAATATTCTTTTTAATATTAGATGCTGACTCATGATAGGCAGAGCAATGGAAGAGAGGAGGTTCACTGGATTGGACTGTGTGGAGTGAAGGAAAGGAGGGAGAATAGTGGTGGGATTGACCATAGAGTGAATCAGACCTAATTGTCCTATGTTCATAAATGAAAGCAAAACTAGTCTAACTCCACATCATGTACAACCACAAATATAGGAAGAGATAGCCTATGAATGGATGATATGTGAAAACACATTCTACTGTCATGATAGCTAAGAATAACCAAAAATAGGCATATGACCACAATATAATCCAACTATTTCACTCCTTCTATTCTCCTGAAAGATCTAAAATTCCCATACTATGGCAACACTGCCACAACAATATGTACAATAACAAATTCATAATAGCTATATTATGTAATTGGCCCAGGTTTAGCCAGGTATGTTATATATACACACAAATGTAGATATATATGCACACATAAATGTATGTATATATGCAAATGTATATATAATATACAATATATATTGTATTGCATGTTTGTTATATAATATGAATTAAATACATAACAATATATAAATTAATATATACATATTCTACATATAAAATGAATAAAATTATTTCATTTGTTGGTAAACAGGTAGAAATAGAGAATATCCTGCCATGTAAAATTATCCAAATTCAGAAACTCAGAAGATCAAACATTTTCTCTCAAAAATGGAAGTTAGAGTAAAATAAATCAAGGGAGGAGGGAAAGATAACATGAGTGTCCAATCAAATGCAAACTCATGTATGAGCAAAAAGATATCCAGCAGGGGAGGGGAAGGAGAATGAGATAGGGGAGGGAGCATGAGAGGCAAAGAGGGAGGCCAAGGAGGTCAGAACTAAAATTAAGTTCCATCCACATCAGTTTGTCAGGATGAATAAGTCCTATGTAAAACTATAAAACTATCATAATAATTTAAAATATAGTAAATGCCAAATTCTAAATTCTAAACCTTAATCCATTTCAAAGAGTTTTATAAATTATTGTATAGGCCAGATTCTTGTAAATTAATAGAAACTATAAAGAGAACCATGGAATCTGTATAATATACTCTAAAACAGGATTTGTATACTTATTTATTGAGGAAAAGTAGGTCAACTGAGTGAATGCTACATTTTGACAGCAACAAACAGAACACTCCTCCATAGTATGCAGGAGGCACACTGCACACCCTCACTACAGTAATGGGGCTCAGAGGGGCACATTGGTTCTTAAGAGAAGCTTAAATTTCAGACTTCTGAATGAGTCTCCTTAATTTTAAATACAGACAACTTTTAGAGGTAAACTAAATATATTCATGAGTTTTAAAAAAATGTAAAAGAGGAAGAGACATTTTAACAACTGTTTGAATTCTAATTAAAAAAAAAAACCTGCATAAAAATCCACATTCATCGATAATGTCACAGTCAAAATAAACATAGTTTAAGTATTTTGGAAATAATGATGATGTCTGGTGTATACCTTGGTTTTGGCTTCCAAATTCACATTGAGTGAAATCAGTTTTTCCACTAAAAATGGTGACTTCAAGGCAACAGCCAGGTGGAGAATTGTTTCATTCCTGATGTTGTGAGCATGTGGATTGGCATCATGTTCTAATAGGATATTTGCACACTGCTCTTCCATGTACTGTAGTGCCTGTTGGTTTTATACCAAGAAATAAACTCCAAATTTTGAAAATCAAAGAAAAGCATTTCATATGTTTTACTAATCAATCACATTTAAATTGAATTAATCAATTTTTCTCCTAAGAATGACACATAATAGGGGGTGGGAAGGGTTAGTGTTGGGGTTGGAGTTGGGTTTAGGGAGGGGGGCAGGAATGGAGGAAGGAAGGACTGTATAGATGGAGGGGAGGGGTGGGAGGGGAGGGGGGAAGGGAAAAAATGGCAGAATGAATCAAACAACATTACCCTATGTAAATTTATGATTACACAAATGGTATGCCGTTACACCATGTACAGACAGAGAAACAACATGTATCCCATTTGTTTACAATAAAAAAAATAAATAAAAGTGAGCTTCTGAACACTTCTAAAAAAAAAAAAAAAGAATTTCAATCAGTTTTTTTCCTACAGAAACCTGTGGTTACCTCTACCTTCATCAATGGGGTGTTGCCATCAAGATCACTGAGGTCAATCTTACAATTCTTTATTAGAAAATCCAGGATTTCTGCTTTGCCAAAGGCACAGGCATAATGTAGAGTAGTCCTATGAAAGTAAGTGGCTTTGATAGGAACTCATAAAATAACCTTTCAAAAATCTACAAGTATTAATGAAATTATAAACATTAAATAACAGGCAATTCCTCTATTATCTTCTGAAGAAAGTACAATATTTACCAGCTGTTATTACATACTGAATTAATGAATTAGCAACCTATTCAATTGACTTTTTCTTTTGCCTTTCTTTTTTTGGTACTTCCAGGGTTTGAACTCAGGGGCACTCAACCCAAAAGCCATATCCTTAGAACTTTTTATTATTACTTTAATTTTGAGGCAGGTCTCACTAAATTGCCCAGGCTGGCATTGAACTTGTAATGCTTCTACCTTTGTCTCCCAAATCACTAGAATTATAGGCATGAGCTACTGTGCCTGGTCCTACGGATGTTTTATTTTTGTTTATTCTGTTTTTGTGGTGCTGGGGATGGACCCTGGAGCCTGGAGTCTCCTATGTAAGAACTTTACCATTGAACCACCTTCTAAGCCCAGAGAATCCCACTTGACTATAAAGAGCATGGTCCTTGAATCTAGTTTAACATTGACTGGAATTCTACTTTAACTTCTGTGACTCACTAGTTAGCTCTCCTATCCCTAAATTTTATCAACAACAAAATAAGGATTAAAGTTATTAGTTACCTCCCAGGATACTATGGTAATGCTTAAATGGGAATCTATGCAAAAATTTGAACAGTTTCTAGAACAAGCAGCAGTTCAATAATTGTTGCCTTTTTGGCTATTGTAATCATTACTATTACTATGAATCAACAAGAGTATTTCAATTAATAAAATAGTACTATTATAGTGATTTTACAGATATCTTTTAAGGACTATGTATTTCAGTCAGTCTTAGATGCTCTTTTTTCTATGAATTTAATATCGCTGACTTTGGGATGTCACTAAAATTTAGGACACATTACAAGTATATTTGGGAACATTCAATTTTTTATTGTTACATGAAATAAAGAACCATCACATAAACCACAGTGCCTTACCTTGATTGAAATGTAATGCAAACAAAAGGTCTATAGTGGTTCTAGTCACATGGGTGGCATTCAATTTAATATTAATTCTTAAAATTATTATAGATAAAGAGAGATGAATGATAAAACAACAATAAAAGAACAAATTTAAAACATAATAAAATCCTTGCTTTTCTTTTTTCTTTCATGTAACTTAGAGCGATAGGAAATGTAGGACGCAAATGAATTAGCGTGGTTCACTTTATTCAATATTTAGATTTATATAGGATATATGTAAATCATGTATTTCCAATGTTCAATATTTAATACTGCCCTAACTTTTAAAACAGGCAGTTTATAGTTTCCTACCTCCAGAAGTGCTTCTGTGTGAGGAAAGCGTTTACTTAAACCTAAGTCCTACCTCTTCATTTTTTGGGAGGGAGGGTGCTGGGGAATTGAATCCACGGCCTTGTGCTTACAAGGCAAGCACTCTACCAACTGAGCTACTCCCAGCCCCCTCTTCAGTTTTAAATCTCTGATCAAGTAAACATAAAGCTTACAGGGAAGAGTTTTAAGAGACATTATGTCAATTATATACTAGGTATTCAGTGTATGGGTATAAATGACTATAATAAAAGAACAGGTAAGTATGCTTGAGTTCCATTTTTTAAGTAAAATATATGAAGTAAACCAATACGTTGGCAGTAGTAAAAATCTTTTACACTTGCTCTCTTCTTTTTTGAAAGCATGCCACTAAAGAAGAATTAACCTACAATTACATTTATGTAATAATCTCTACATATAAAAATTTATGTGTAATATCTATAAACACAGATGAAAAGTTTTCTTTCACTTCTACATAGAAAAGTACAAGAAAATGCAAATTCCTCTTTATACATTTTGTGTTGGGAAGGATTGTCCTAAGAAAGAATGAAGTAAAAGACTTCCTTTTTTTCTACCTCTTTAAAAACTTTTATTTGTTTCATTTTGGTGCTGGTGATTGGATGCATGCCCTTTATCTTGCTAAAGTCAAACTGACTTAAATCAGACAAAAGTACTCTTTTGCAGATGCTCAAGTAATTTATGGATATAGGAAAAAATATTTGTGACCCTAGTAAGAGAAGAAATTTAATTCTAACATTAAATGAAATACATTTCTCAGCTACAAAGTTTTGAGAACTGCAAAAGGAGTTGTACTTAGACTCTGCTGCTTAAGGATAAGCTGCATATCACTCCTCAAATAGATGATTTGTTGGTAAGATCTGTGCAACATTTAAAAATGTATACATCCCTACCCACCAATTTTAGAATACTAAATATTTTTCAATATATTTTCATACTTTATATTTTATCCTGTTCTAGGTACTTATCTTTTGACTATTGGCAAACAAGTAATTTGTGAAAGTTTATAATGTTTTTTGATACCCACATTGGCAAGTCTTTGTTCATTACAAATATTTTCAGAGTGTTATCATGACCTTAAAATACTGCATGCATGTGGGACTCTAAAATGTTATAACTTCAATATTTTATTATTTTTAAAAATTTTTGCAATATTGATAACCATAGAAAGAGCTCAAATTTTGGGGACAAAGAGTATTCCCTTCCACAAAACCACTACCAGGGCTCAGGACCATATGGATATCCTTAGTCCCTTGGGAACAAGGCAGGGCAAGGGACATGAGGGGAGCAGCAGGCAGCCTGTGCAGACTGGGAACCTTATGCATGCTGCTCCCTTGGCCCTGGTGACTGAAAGCCTGCACTTCCTGAATGCTGTGGATCAATGCTCTGTTCTCCCTGCTTACATAAACAAACAGTAAGGTACAGCTACAGGAAATTGTATTGAAACAGAGGAACCAGCAATGTTGTGCAGAAAGTTTTGGCAGATTATTTTTAAGTGTAGTCTGCCAAAATGTTGACAAAATTGGAAAAGCATCATGTTTGGTGCTTTGGAAAGTGTGCAATCTGCCAGTGAATTTTATTGTCTGCTCTTTTGAAAAGTAACAATGAAGTCTTTGCAGAAAACTCAGGGTTCTTCCACAAGTCTTGCTCTGAAGACAGTTAGCTGGTAAAGAGGACACCAAGTTATCTCTCAGAATTTGCTTAACTAGTGAAGTTTCTTCTTCTTTTGTAACTTCCACAGCAATGTTATAAACAAAAGAAAAAAAAAGTGGAGACATGTCTTGTAAGTTCTATCAGTAGACAACACATAGTGGATTATATCTGAAGAACTCTTTGTTATCTCTCATGTTATTATATTATGAGCAATATTTTTCTCATTATGTACTTTTCTACAATATATATATATAATGTACTTTTGAAAGTATGTACATTAACATTAGACTGCTGTGTAGACTTAACTGTTAAAGTCTACAGGGAAACCAGCTAAAATTTTGCTTTTGTTTTACTGCTTATTAAGATTGTCTGTGTGCTAGACCTCCAAGGTTTGCAGTTCCCCAGTACTGAGGCCTCCATGGGGGCCTAAAGCTCATCTCCTGGTGAAAGGAGAGCTGGTCTCCCTTCTACTCTGCACCATGAGCAGAGCCTGAGTGGTGTGCAGCTCTATCAGTCCCTCTTCCCCCAATTGGTCCCTTGCCCTTCAGCCCTGACCTCAGAGACCCCCCTATACCTGTGTCTTTTATCAGGTTCATCAACATCACCTCCCTGAGATAAAAAAAAAAAAATTACTGCAGCTAAATCACCAATCTTCACAGACTCATGGAATCTGTGAATCTTGCCCTCCAAGCGTAAGTTAGCCAATTTCTTCCAGGCTGACTTCATCAGGAAGCCTTGTATACCCCTTCCTCTGGGGGCTTCCTCAGTCTCTGACTTAATCCTCCCAAACAGAAGGAATCACTGCCAAGTGCCCTAACTGTACAGTTACTGTCAACAGTGGAATTGCCATTGCCAAGCAACCCCATAAACATAACTGCCTGCAGTGGAATCTGATGGCCAGCTGTGATGGGCTCCATGAGGATTTGCCACCACACCATGTTATATCACTTTTATATTATCATATGTAGAATTTATTAATATTAAAACCCACAGAAGAACTGAAATATCATATAGGTTTAAAATACAGAAAAGACATTAGTATTAATGCCACAGTGCAGTTATTTTATCAGTGCTAATGATATGTAGATATTACTATTAAAAGATACAAGGAGTAATCATATTAGTAATAAGTGATATTTTTTAACTTTATTATATTAGAATTAAAGACCACACTTTATATGATATTATTTTGTGATGTGCTATGGATATAACATTAATACTGAAGATCACAGGGCATGTAAAATGAATTTTCATTTTGGTATCACATGCCACAAGGTAGGCACATTTTCATGTTTAAAATGTGGATACCATCTCAGCACTGAAGGTCACAAGGCAGCACCTTGCAGTTCCTGTGTTCTATTATGATAACTATCACTGCCAAAAACTTGGCAGCAGCTGCTCTATCACTTTCCATGCTCTAATATGCTTGTCATATCATACTAAAGGCTACAAGGCTCCTATTATGAATTCTTCATGGGTCCATGGGAATAGCCTACCTGTCCTAAAGGACATAGGGAAGCTATTTGATCAAGTTTTGATACTATGACATGGACAATATAGCAATATTAAATGCTATATCAATTTTATCACTTTTTCATGCTATAATTTGAGTCTCTTTCCAGTTGTAAAGTCCAAAAGGCAGCTATTGTATCAGTTATAGATGCTATGTAAGGGGTATCTGGTCAGTACTGAAGGTCACAATGCATCTCTGATATTAGTTTAAATGCCATTAGGAGGATAATTTACTAAATTGGAAAGACCCAGGGAGCCATAACATCAATTTCACTTTTCAAATACAGATGTCCTAGTAGCATTAATGCCACAGGGCAGTTAGTATATGAGAATTGAAGCTCTATGTGAATATTAGATTATTACTAAAGGCCTGCAGGGAATGATTAGTAACAAATGCCACCATATGATTTTCATATTAACATTAAAGGTCACACTATAAATGATGTTATATTATCTGTATAAATACAAGTGACATTAATAACTAATGAACACAGGGAATGCCACATGAATTTTCTTTTTCATGCAAAAGGCCACAAGGTTTCCCCATTATCAGTTTTTAAGGCTATAATATGGATACCATGTCAGTACTGAGGGTCAAAAAGCAGTTTATCAGTTTTCAATGCTACAAGGTGGATTTCAAATGAGTACTGAAGTGCACAGTTCATCTATTTTATCATTTTTACATGCTACAATATGGAAAACATCTTAATATGCAAAGCCACCAGGCAGCAATCTTATCAAGTTTTTATACTATAATATGGACATCATGTTCCCAATAAGGTCACAGTCAAGTAAAATGGATTATCATTTTCTACAAATGCACAAGGTAGCCTTTACATTATATTTGAATGTTACAGTATGGATAGCATAATAACATAAAAGGTCACAGGGAAGCAAAGATATTAATTTTATATGCTACAATTTGATATCAAAATAGTATTAGAACCAGAATAAGTTATATTAATTTTACTTTCTAAACTATGAATATTTTATTATGTTACTATTAAAGGGCATATAGCAGCTGTTATATTAGCATTAGGTTATATATTAGCACATATCAAACTGTGGTTTAAAGGTTTGGTTAACCAAATTTATGCATGTGATTAAAATGCAACATCGCTATGATTGTAATTCAATTGGCAAATTATTAAACTGCAGTCAAAACATATACAAGTCCTATGTGTCCACAGAAAACTCCTCAGTTCATTATTTTAGTGAGTTCTGAAAACTAGTTTTTATTAAATACACTCTTTCATATATCTTAGCTGCCACATTTCATTTTTTACCTTTTATTTGTTAAATGAAAGAAAAAACAAGGGGACATTTTTAAAAAAATGTAGTGTCCCTTGCCCAATGTAATTCCTAAAAGTATAGCAGTCAGGTTTCATATCTATATTGCTGTATAGAGATTGATATGCTAAAAGGAAATAAAATAAGTAAAACATCTTTCCAGATGTTTAAATTACAAAGTTTCAGCAACACATTGATGACTGATGAGTTTAACTCCTGTTTTCATGCTTGATAAATTAGCTTACAAATTAATCTTAAAAGTCAACAATATGTAAATGTGGCTTTCCCTAAATACAAAATTGGATATGATCACATTTTAAAAATATTTTAGGGCAGATATAGAGATGTTAAAATAATAAAATTTCCAAAATGTAACTAGAAAGACAGTTATTTTATTTAAAGCATACATGTAAACCAAATCCATAGCAGTGTTTTTTCCTGCCCACATTTTAAAAAACACCTTGAGACTGGGATGTAACTCAGCAGTAGAGCACCTGCCCACTGTCCTGAAGAACTAGGTGGAGTGCCCAGTACTGAAAAAAATTAAATAAAATAAATGCCCTGCTGATTTTCTGACCATAATCCATGTAAGAAGGAAATCAAAACTCTAAAATATTTCACCCATCCTATCCCAGGACATGCCCTAAAAGAAAATGCAGAATATCTTTACCTACAATATCCATGTTTCCATTTTCATTTAACATTGAAGTGCCTGTTTTTTAATATCAACCATCTTCTCCAGGCATCTGTGACATCTTGTAATCTAAGCTTCAACAAATCTGTGTTATTCATTATGATAAAAGATATTGTAAGAAAATCTGACTCTAAGTGTGGTATGGTAACAGAGGTAGGTCGGGCTGACTTCAAAAGATTGAGATACAAAATGCTATTTCAATGAAGCAAAACGGGAAGCCTTTGAATTGTTCTGTTTTACTGGAGTGAGGTCCCACTAGCAATTAGGATGTTGAGGCTTCACTTCCAGACAGCCAGTTTGAGAGGATGCATCATCTGTCTTGCTGCCTAGAACACCACAGTCATCTTCAAACTGGCCTAGTTGTTAAGAAACTTATGTTACCTCCTTTCTATGCTACATCTTCACCCTAAAATAACAATCTACTAAGTTAAATAAAAAATGGTAAAGTATGACTTCAAATTCTAACCTTTTAAACACACAAAGTTCTTTGCAAAAATCAATGGATAGGGGCTAGGGTTGTGGCTCAGTGGCAGAGTGCTTGCCTAGCATGTGTGAGGGCCCTAGGTTCCATTCTCAACTCCATACATTAATAGATAAAAATCAAGATCCACTGGCAACTAAAAATGGACAAATATTAATAGAAGTTTTACTACTGTTATTTTATTCATGCAAAAGATTTTATGAGAGTTGAGGATATAACTCAGTGGTAGACTGCTTGCCTAATACACATGAGGCCCTGGATTTAATTCCCAGCACCACAAAAAAATAAAATAAATAAAAAATCATGAATCTACTGTTTTCCACATTTGCCTTTTTATTTGTTGTAATTATTCTGATGCTTACTTATTCATTCTATAACATTTATACACTTGAGTTGTTTCTTGTTGTTAATAATATATTATGCCACTATTTTTATAGAAATGTTTTTTCCACCTTCACAATAGATAAATAAAATAAATTGCTTATGCAACAGATAAAATCAAAAAGATTAAAAATCATAACATTAGTAATATTAGCTGGGCACAGTGACACACGCCTGTAATCCCAGTCACTCAGCAGGTTGAGGCAAAAGGATTGCAAATTCAAGGTCAGCCTCAGCAATTTAGGAAACCCTGCCTCAAAATACATAAGTAAAAAAGGGTAGAGATGTAGTACATAGATGTGGTATTGTCCCTGGGTTCAACTTCCAGTAGTGTAGCTGGAAAAAAGAGAAGAGACCTCATTAAGAAATTATCATGTAGGACCCATGCAGTGTCACATGCCTGTAATCCCAGTCACTTGAGAGACTGAGGAAGGAGGATTGAAAATTTGAAGGCCAGTCTCATCAACATAGTGAGATCCTATCTCAGAATAAAAAGTAAAAAGTTTTGGGGATGTAGCTCAGTGGTAGAGAACCCTACATTTAATCCCCAGTACCAAAAAAAAAAAAAAAAAATCATAGAACTCAACACTAAAACTGTCAAATTATAGTCTACATAACTTTTACTTGGTAAGCATGACTTACAAATGTTTCCAGCTCATCATGGTGGTACTTGCTGGAAATCCCAGTAACTCAGGAAGCTGAGGCAGAAGTATTCCAAGTTCAAAGTCAGACTGGGTATTTTAAGGAGCACCTGTCTAAAATAATAATTAATAGAGATCAGGGCTGGGGAAGCAGCTCAGTGATAGAGCACTGACCTAATTGGTGATTCACCCACTACCCACTTCTATCTTGCTAGAAGCATAAGTTCCATCAAGGGGCATTATTACATACTTCCCTGCTCTTTAGAGTGCCTGCAATAAAGCCTGATAAATGCCTTCTGAATACACATGAAGATTCAGCAAAGCACAGTGGATATTGACCAGGCAATAATTTTATCAAGTTTTGATACTATAATATGGACATCATGTTCCCAATAAGACCACAGGCATATAAAATGGATTATCATTTTCTACAAATGTACAAGGCAGACTTTATATTAGATTTGGATGTTATAGTATGGATATCATATTAACATAAAAGGCCACAGGGAAGCAATGGTATTAATTTTACATGCTACATAGTGATATCAATATGGTATTATAACCAGAATAAGTTATATTAATTTTACTTGCTAAACTATGGATATTTTATTTTGTTATTATTAAAGGGCATGTGGCAGTTATTATATTGGCTTTAGATGGTTATTAGCATTAAAAACCACATGTCATATATTATATTAGTTTCTTTTCTTATAGTTTGGACATGACATTAATAATTAAGCACAGTACACATGAAACATGGATTATCATTTTAGTGTGAAAGTCTGCTGGGTAACTATTTCATTAATTTTGGATGCTATGTCATGTATATTATGTTAACATTAAAGGCTACAGGGAATCTAGTATATTAATTTTACATGCTATACTATGGATATCTTGATAATAGTAAAACTACAGGGCAGTTATTAACTTTACATGCTGTGGTGTGGATATTACTTCAATATTAACAACCACAGGTTAGCTCTTATATCTTTCTTAGATGCTACAATATGGATAGTTTATTAATAATAAAGTTCACAGGGCAGCTATAGTATTAGTTTTAGAGTTTTTATGATGGATAATATATTAGCATTAAAGACAACAATGCAGTTACTATATTACTTAAGAATATACACATTACATAAGTATTAAGAGCCAGTAGACTGCTATTTTATTAGTTGGAGATGCCATAGTTTGCATATCATGAAGTATTACAGGTCACAAGGGAGCAATTATATTATTTTAAATTGGTTATCATAGTAATATGGTCATAGGCAAGCTATTACATTAACTCTAATTGCTATAGAATGGATGTACTATATAGTATAGTATTTATAGATCATAGAGCAGCTACAGCTACTACTTCATGTTCAGGGTGCAAGTTTTGATACATTTTTAATATTAAAGGCCACAGAAAAACTATAATATTAGTTTTAGAGGTCACATTGTGGACATAGTATTAAATGCCACAGGATAGCTATTATATTATAGGCTACGTTAGGCATATTCCATTAGTCATAAAGGCCCCAGGACAGCTCTTTTATGAGTTTTATATGCTACTGTATGGATATTATATAGCATTGAAAGGCCACAAGGCAGCTATTTCTTCAGCTTTTAAGATCACAATATGTATTCATACTAATATTAAATGCCACAGGGCATCTCTTACAGTATTTTAAGATGCTATAGTACACATATTTCATTAGTATTATAGTCCTACATTCAGCTATTGTGTTTGTTTAAAATGCTATAATGTGGACATTATATTAGTATTTAAGCCCACAAGTCAGCAATTTTACTAATATTCAATGATACAGTATTGATATCATGCTAGTATAAGGCCCTGGGTACCATATTAATTGTAGATACTATGGTATGAATATAATATTACTATTAAAGACTATAGGGCAACTATCATATCACTATTAGATGGTATAGTTTGTATATTATATTAGTATTAAAGGTCACAGTGTGGCTATGATATTAGTTTTGAAAGCATACAGCAGAGTTGGATGCAGTGGCATAGGTCTGTAACCCCAGTGGTTCAAGGGGCTAAGGCAAAAGGATCACAAGTTCAAAGTCAGCCTCAGAAACTTAGCTAAGTCCTAAGTAACTTTGCAAGACCCTGTCTCAAAAAAAATAATAATAAAAAGAAAGCAAATAGTGTGGTTCACGGGTTCAATTCCTGGTAACAAAAACCAAAAATGAACAAAGGAAAACCATTCTTTATTATAGATGGTTTTGTTAATATTAAATATCACAGTGCATCCATGATGCTATAGTATAAATGTTACATTAATACTGAAGTCCATATGATAGTTATCACATTAATTTAAGAAGTATATCACATATTATTTAAGGCCACAGAGCAGATATTGGACCATATGGCTATACATGGATTTTACATTTATATTAAAGGCCACAGAACAGCTAATATATTAGTACAAGATGCTGCACTATACATGTTATATTAATACTAAAGGCCAAAGTTCAACTATTATATGAGCTCTGTTATTGCATCAATATTACTTTAACACAAAGGCCAGAAGACAACCATTATATTAATTTTCAATGTTATTCTCTGTGTACAATATTAGTATAAAAAGACATATGGTAGCTATTATATTAATTTTAGATAGTAAAGTATGGATATTACATTGATGTTAAAGATCAAAGACAGCTATTCCATCAGTTTGAGGTACTAATGTCTGGTTACATATTACTATTAAAGGCCACAGGACATATATTAATGTAAGATGCTATAGTATGCATATTGTATCCATATTAAAAGCTGCAGGGCAGTTGTTATGTTTATTTTAGATGTTATAGTATGGGAATTATTAGTATTGAAGGTCACAACACAGCTATTTTATTAGTGTTGGATGTGACAATATGCATGTATTAATGTTAAAGGTCACAGAGCAGATATCAGTTTTCCAGGATGCAATATAGATATCATATCAAGAATAAGGGCCACAGGGCAGTTGCTATATTAGCTTTAGAGGCCAGAGAATGGATATTTGACTAACATTGAAGTCTGGCAGCAATTATATTAATTTCAGATGCTATTCTAAGAAGATTATACTAATATTAAAAGGCACAGAGAAGCTATTATGTTAGTTTTGCTTGCTATAATATGAATATTACATTAGTATTAAAGGACACAGGGAAGCTATAAGTTTTAGATGCCAAGGTATGGATTTAAATTAATAATGAAAGCCACAGAACAGCTATTATGTTACTTTTACACTGAATAGTAAACATGTTATATTAATATTAAAGTTCAAACATCAGCTATTATGTTAGCCTTGGACACAATAATATGGATATCATATTAGGATATAAGTTTACAGGATATATATTACATTAGTTTAAACTGTTTAAGAAGAGATATTACATTAAATAAAGACTATATATCACATTTTATGTTAGTTTTTGATTCTATAGCAAAGATAGTACATTAATATCAAAGGCCCAAGGTATCCACTGTATTAGTTTAAGATGCTGTAATACAGATATTACATTACTATTCATAGCCACGGGCAGCTATTCTATTTGCATGAGATGTTAGAGTATGGATATTATTTTTCTACAAAAGGATACATGTCAGTTATTACATTAGTTTTGGATTTTGTAGCATGGATATTGTATGAATATTAATAGTCACAGGACAACTGTTATATTAATTTTAGATGCTTTATTATGGATATTACATAAATATCAGAGGCCATAGGACAGGTATTGTATTAATTTTAAAGAATGCAATATGTTTTTCATATTAACATTAAAGGACACAAGTCGTCCCTTATACTAGTTTTAATCCTGTAGCAGGGATATAATATTAGTACTAAGGGCACAGGATATAGATAGTATTAAGATGTCACATGCTATCATATGGATATTAAGTTAATATTAAAGAACACATGGCATCTATTATGCTAACTTGAGAAGCTGTAGGATACATAGCCTATTTAAAGGTCACAGGCAGCTAATATATTAGTATGAGATTCTGTAGTCTGGCTATTAAAGCAATATCAAGGGTCACTGGTCAGCTATTACATCAATTTAGTTATAGAGGCTATGTAATGGATATCACATAAGTATTAAGGGCTGCAGGGTAGTTATTATGTTCACATTAGATACTTCAGTTTGGACATCATATTAGTATTAAAGGCAAATATATTGGAGGTCAGCGCTATTGATGGACATTACATTAGTAGTAAAGGACACAGGGGCACCTATTAGATTAGATGAGATGAGACAGTTTGTATAGTACATTAGTTTTAAGGTCCACAGGACCTTAGACTGAAATGGTACATTACGTCTGTAATACTACTGCAAAAGATAGCAAAGCAGCTATTATATTAGTGTTGGATGCAATAGTATGGATATTTAGTTCATATAAATGCTACAACACAGCTCTAATATTAATCCTTTATACTATGGAATGAGTCTAATACTTTTAAAAGCCACACGACAACTACTACATTAGTTTTAAATGGCAAAGGATGGACATCTGTAGTATTAAAGACCAAAGAATATAATACCTATTCTATTAGCTTTAGATTTTAAAGAATGGATATCATTAGTATTAAAGATCACAGAGCATCCATTATAAAATTTTGGTACCAATGTGAATCTCAATTAGTATTGAAGGTCACACAGAAGCTATTATACTAGTTTTAGAGGCCACAATATGCATACTATATTACTATGAAAGGCCACATAGCAGCCATAATAGCAGTTTTTGATGCTGTAGCATGGATATTATATTACCATTAAAGGCCATGGACAACTATTATATTAGTTCCTGGGAACACAGTGTTGATATTATATTACAGTTAAAGGCCTCAGGGAAGTTATTATACTAGTTTTAGATGCTATGGTATGGATATCATATGCTTATCATAGGACACATGGAAGTTATTTTATTAGTTTTAGATGCTACACTATGGATATTATATTAGCACTGAACCAAAAGTCAGGTATTATATTGAATTTAGATGCTCTAGCATGGACAGTACATTATTATTAAAGTCCACAGACCAGCTATTAGAATAGTTTAAGATGCTATTAAATTAGTTTAAGATTAAATATTATAGATGTTATATTACTCTGAAAGGCCATGGGGTACCTATTTTATCAAGTATAAATGCTCTACTATGGAGATTACATTAGTAATAAAGTCCAGTGGACAAATATTACATTAGCATTATCTGCTAAAGTATGAATATTATATCAGTGTGAAATGCCACAGGCAGTTATTATATTAGTTTTAGATGCCACATAACAGATATCATATTTATATAAAAGGTCACAGGACAGCAAGTATATATGTATAAGATGCTATAGTGTGGAGATTACTTCAATATTAAAGGCCATGGGACAGTTATTATATTAGTTTAACATGCAATAGCATTGATATTTCATTGATGTTAAGGGTCACAGAGATGCTATAAATTAGTTTTATATCCTAGAGTATGAATATTACCTTAATTTTAAAGGCCACAGGGTAGCTATTATATCAAACCCTTCATCCTTTTCATGGGTGACACAATGTCCTTGACAGAAGTCCTCCATTGTTCAGGTGACTCCTACACTCTTTTCTAAGTCCATTCCTATATTTTTTCACTTCTGTGTTTTCCACCTCTTGCTCTTTTCTATGAGTAACATTTTTGTTTAGATTTTTAAACATTTTGAGCAAGGTGTGGTGGTACACACCTCTAATAAGAGCTACTCTGGGAGGTTAAGGTAAGAAGGTCACATGCTTGGAAAACATGCCTCTGCAGCTTAATGACAAGTCTCAAGGTAAAAAGGGCTGGGGATATTGCTCAGTGGTGGAGCACTGGCAGTGTGAGGGAGGCCTTGGGGTCAAACCCCATCACCACAAAATAAAGTAAAACACTATTTTAAAATAGTTATAGTATCCCAGGAAGTTGGTAAAGTAATACATTTTGTATATTCTTCACCCAGTTTCCTTAAGTGGAATTGTTTTACATAACTAATACTAAACAAGGATATTGACAGTACTATGACTGGTTATGAAAGGAAAATGCTCTTGTAAAAGCAAACTAGTTTTACCATATGTGTATTGACAGTGATTGGACATGGCTTGGAAGGAGAAGCAGGTCCTGATCTCAACATCTATAGCTAATTGTAATCCTGTTGATGTTATACTTTAGGTAGCCTGAGAAAAAGATTTTTGGAAAGAAATATATTTAAATATGTAGTTGGTGCTTAAGCTAGATTATGGCAATCACACCTTTTAAGCTAAAATATCAGAGGGATGAAACTACCTCCCTCATCTTGGTGGCCTCATGGTAGTTAATAAAACCAAGAGATGAAACAAACAAAAAAACAGCTGCAATGGGCAGAAGCTGGGGGTGTAGCTCAGTGGCAGACAACTCACCTGGATCCTGTGATGCAGTATGATCCTCACCACCACATGAAAATAAATAAATGAAAATAAGGGAATCATGTCCAATTGCAGCTAAAAATAAATAAATAGATAAATAAATAAACAATAGCTAATATATATATATGTATATATAAATATATATGTATATATAAATATATATATATATATATATATATATACATAACATCATTCTAAAAAATGCGATGGGCACACTTAATTGCCAAATGAAAGTTTTTTTTTAATAGAAATGTGTGTATTATTAATTAATTAATTAATGTATTTATTTTTGTACCAGGGATTGAACCCAGGGGCGCTTAACCACTAAGCTACACCCCGGCAATTTTGCTACTTTATTTAGGCACAGGGCCTAAGTTGCTTAGGGCCTTGCTTTGAACTTGTAAGTTTTCTGCCTCAGCCTCCCAAACCACTGGGATTATAGGTATGCCCCACCATACCCAGCCACCCATAACTAACTGAATAGATAAATAAATGGGTTGAGTGGAAAGCACTTGTGCAGAAGAATTTCAGATAATTGGGGCACACACTCAGCCATCAATGAGGTGGAGCTAACTCCCTGTTCTTTATGTGCAGGTCATGCAGGGTGATTTCAACCAGAAGATCACAAACAATGTGGACACACAGAGACAGAAACTTCCCAATGAGAAACCTGAAAGGCCCTGCCTCAGCCAGGTGAGCACAGTCAGTACTAACAGGATATTCCCCTTCAGGGCCTGAAAACACAGAGATGTTGTCCACTTCTGTGACCTGCCTCTCCCAGACCCACAGCCCCAGGATAAATATGAAAATAAAATTAAACCCCAATAGAGAATGATGTAAAAAGTACCTGAAAGTTCCTTCTCAACCTTGTTAAGGTCATTGAAACAAGGAAGGTCTGAGAAACTGTTCACCCACAAAGAGAAGTCTATAGGGACAGGAATTGAATGTTATTTGGGATCCTGGATGGGGTCCTGGAACAGGAAGAGGTAGAACTGAGAATGCAAAGGAAATGCAACTGCACTTAGTGATAGCACGCTAGTGTTTGTTCTTCATGACATCTTTCCTAGGACGTTAACCCATCAGAGACAGTGCACATAAATCAGCAGAAGAAAAATGAGAATGAGGCTACATGGGAGATTTCTGCATTTTCTTTGCAATTTCTGTATAAAGATAAAATCTACTCAAAAATCAATCCTTAAGACATGGTTATATGTTTTTAAAACCTTGGTTTTTTATACAATTATAATGGCTGATAAATGACATTCCAACTAGTTCTGTATTGTACTATGAATTCAAAAAGTACTTTAACAGAAAAGTAAACCATTTCACCTAATATATGATTCAAGATAGCACCACTTTTACAGGTTTTATGTTGAAATAAGAACACACATAGGTCAACTTATATTTTTATACAGTCATTAGGTACTAGGTGCAACTTCTAAAAACTTTACCACTTTGCACTAAAATAACATTTTAGAGACTATTTCAACTCATGACTGAAATTCCTCAACAGAGGAACTTGCACTGTGACTAGATCAGTTATCCGCAAGAGTCCTTGTCCTGTTTCTAATTCTATTCATACTCTTTAGCAGTAATAGATTCAAAGTGTTCATTTGACGAATAGTCAAAGAGAAGAAAAAGATAAACAGGATTGGCAATGACAGTGTATAATGCCTTGTGAGAAGAAGAGGTTAGAAGGACACCAGAGTCCATTGCCTCCACGATGCTCTGCAGGAAGTGAAGAAACTGGGGAAGCATAGTCCATGGATGATCTTAGATGCTGCTATATTTTGCAAAAGTATTTTTCCTTTTAGAAATCACAAACCATTATTGGAGGTCCAAAATCTTGAATGGTTCCAAATTGAGTTGAATTTCTAAGTGATTTTAGTATCACTCTATCTGGTCATAAAATTTATGATAACTAAAAGATCTAGTTGCTGGGGATGCAGTTGAACAGAAGAGCACTTGTCTAGCATGCAGGAGGACCTGGGTTCAACCTCCAGCACCACAAAAGAAAAGAAAAAAAAAAAAGAACTATATCTTAATTACATAATGAAGTACAAAATGAATAATTGCTTCTTCTAGCAAAACATGTTAGACCTGAAATAGTGTACACTATCAAAATAAAAATATTCCCTTAGAGTGGATCACACACCTAGACTATCATGAATGGTAGTGTATCATCATAAAGCATGTTCATCTTAAATGTACATCAAAAAAACAAAAGAGCCTTTACTGACTGTTGCCGAGGGAAAATGGACATGGCCTAGCTCAGGAAACCATACGTTAGAATCATATAATACATCAAATCCTCTGTGAGAAGTCAGGTACTTTGACACCAAGTGCTGTTACTCCAGCACTTGTCAGGGTAAGGAAAGAGGATGGCATATTTGAGACCCACCTGGGCAATTAGGCAAAACCCTCTCTCAAAATAAAACATTTAAATGGCTGGGGATGTATGTAGCTCAGTGCTTGCCTAGCACATGCTATAATGGTCACCTAGTTCAATTCTCACTGCCAAAAAATGGTTCAGGCCAGACATTTGATCACAGAACAGGGCAGAAGTCATTATGCCAACCTCCTGAAATGATCAAAACTAAATTGCACTGTGTTCAGCTCATGATATAATGTATTAAATGCCTGCTTCTACTAATTCAAATTTGATGACCTTTCAAATATAATAAAAATTGTATGTTCTTTGTTAATAAATTCAACAAATATGAGAGGTATACCTGACATTGATCTGAAAGCCATAGGGGGACTGGTATTATGATAAAACCTAGTCACAGCACTTCCTGTGACAATAGGCCCATCCCCTTGATGGCAAGAAATGAGAAAAACTTTCTGATGAATGTACAACTTTAGGAAGACAAATGGATACACTTTCTAAGTTAAAAAATTAGAAAAGAAAGTGATTTTCAAAAGTGTCTTTATAAATATGTCAGAATTACAAAAAGCAACTGCTGTCTTGTCTCTTAAATAATTAATGATTTGAGTCCTGAGGAAATTTCATAGAGTGGTTTTAAATATCATGCCATATAATAGCTGACAGTAAACATATCACCATTCTGCTTCTATCTTCTAATAAGGATTTGAAAATTTTTCTTCGAATAGTCATCTGAATTAGGAAGATTTATTGTGTGTGTGTGTGTATGTGTGTGTGTGTGTATATGCACCCACACTGCTGAGAACCAAGCCAGGGCTCTCACATGCTAAGTAAGTGTTCTGCCACATGACTGTGCACACAGTTGACCCACCCTGAGCAGCCTTCTGGTAATTCACCAAGTGGCTCCGCCCCTCGCCCGCATGCCCCAACCACCAACCCACTCTGCTCTGCCTTGCTACTCCTTGCCCTGCCTTGCACTACCTTGTCACACCCCCCAATGCCTGGCCTTGTCCTGATCTGAGGGTGGCCTAACCCGAGAGCAGTGACCTTACCAA
Source organism: Sciurus carolinensis (assembly GCF_902686445.1). Classification (NCBI taxonomy): domain Eukaryota; kingdom Metazoa; phylum Chordata; class Mammalia; order Rodentia; family Sciuridae; genus Sciurus; species Sciurus carolinensis. Next base: position 538,733 of record NW_025920171.1, on the reverse strand, counting down.
GAGAGGTGCATCACCGATGGCGGTCATTGCCACAGGATGGTCGAGCATGTGGAGTCCCTGGCCTCCCATCATCAGTCTGTGCCCAGTCCCTGAGGCCATCCTGTCCAGGATACCCGACCTGGTCTAGAGCCCTGGGGTCAGTCTCAGATCGAGCTCCCTCCGCCCCAAGACACACCAACCTGAGACCCCACGGAGGGTGGAGGCCTTACCTGAGGGCGGCCTGACCCGGGGGCGGGGGGGGGGGGGGGGAGGTGGCCTTCCATTAAGGCAGCCACGTTGCCCAGGCGGCCTTACCTGAGTGTGGCGGTAGGCGGCATTCCCCTGGGGCAGCAGCCTTACTTGAGGGAGGCTGCCTTTCCTGAGGGTGGCCTTCCCTGAGGGCAGGGCGGCGGTCTGGCGACCACAGGGGCACGTGGTCCAGGCAATATGTCTCCATCAGCACTGAAGTGGCCAGATGCCAACACCGGACAAAATGGAGGCCTCCAGATCTCTGGCACACAGGGAGTGGGCAGGTCTGTACCTGCACTGTGCATCTGCCTGTGCAACCCCTCCTGTCTCAGCTGCCTGAGAGTTGGGCATGCGCAAAAAGCAGGGCGGCGTGGGCACGCCCCTCTGTGGCTCCACCTGCTGTGGACTCGCTGCAGGTGTCTGAGTCCTGCACTATGGGACCGGAGGCGCCAGCAGGGAGGAGATCCCACGAGAGTGAAGGGCTGCCCCGGGCCCTCCTGCCCTTGTCTGGGCACTGGTGAGCACGTGGATGCAGCTGATGGTGGTGCCCAGCCCAGCTGGTGAGCTGGGGGTACAGCAGTAGAGGATAGCATGAGCCATATACCTGGGACTGAGATTGAGCAGCCTGAATGGAGGACATGCCTGGCTCAGTCATGAAGTGAGAACCTCCTTCAACCAGGATGAGCCTTTGTTAATCCCCACTTTGGCATGCTACCTGGAGTGGGTGTGCCTTGTCTCACACAACTTGACTTCACCTGTGGCGCTGCATCCTCTGGCAGGGAGAGCACCAGTAGGACACCTTATTTGTGGTGATGAAGGTTGTAGTTGTGCTTATTGACAGTCACTGTGATAAGCATCTTCATTGTCATTGTTAGTCACTCGTTGTATGAAAGGTTCCAAGGAGAACAAAATTAGACCTATCCTTGCAAATGGGCTCTTAAGTAAGGAATGAAAGAGAAACACTTCCCTGGGCTCCCTAGGAGAAATGCATTCTAGGGAACAGCAACACCCAGCTCCTGTGGTCAGGAGTTTTGGGATTTGGTGAAGTTCAGCATGGTACCTTACGCACATTAGAAAAATAGAAGTAGTATTATCTAGTAAGGAAGTTGGCTGCTTTGTTCTGGCTCTGCTGTTAGTGATTCATAAAGGGCAGGCAAAGGGGAGAGGTTGGATAGGTTTTGCTTTCTTTTACTGGCGCACAGACAGTTTTGAATGTTAATGCATTAATAAATCAAATCTCTTTAAAGTAGCCCCTGAAATATATGCTATGCAGAAAGGTCAACCTCAAGAGCATTTGGGTCTCACATTTACATGGGATTCCAGGCTCAGATCTGGCAAAACCATCTGTTGCAGTTGGGCCATGGTCCTGCATGATGACATGCCCCTCTGCAGGCACTTCACAAGCCGCTGGGTCACTGTGGCATCCCTGGGCACACTCGCTAGCACTTGCCTCAACTAACCTGTTCTCTGTGGAGGCATCGACAATGCCAGCCTGTGCCCTGAGAGTAGCAGCTCCAGCCAGGGACGATTTCCACCCACAGAGGCCATTCAGCAGTGTCTGGGAATGTAACTGTCATCGTACAGGTTTGTTTCTGTGACAATGTTTTTCTGTGTGCTGAGCATTTTTTTAATTGACTGAATCTTACCAGTGCCACTACAGACCTGCCTGTGGTGTGGGAGGTCACTGGGTTCAGGGAAGGAAATCACAGATAAAAGAGCACATTTTGCAAAGCTTTGCTTAAAAACAAATATCAGACTGGATACAGTAGCACATTCTGATAATCCCAGCAACCCAATAGGCTAAGTCTGGAGGATCACAAGTTTAAAGGCAATCTCAGCAGCTTAGTGACAGCTTGTCTAAAAATAAAAAGTGAAAAAAAGAAGAACTGGGAATGTAGCACACTGGTAAATTACCACTTCATTCAATCTAAATACAGAGATAGAGGCTGGAGAGATAGCTCAGTTGGTAGAGTGCCTGCCTTGCAAGCACAAGGCCCTGAGTTCAATCCCCAGCACCACAAAGAGAAAAAAAAAAAAAAACAAAAAAAAAAAAAAACTAAAATAATAAATACAGAGATAGAGAAAGTGATCAGAGTCTTAAGGTGGATGAATGAGATCTACAAACAAATATTCAGAGAAAGAATCTGTTAGTTGTTTTTCAAAAAATGAATATCATGTCTGTTTAATTTCAGACTTCTTCAATATTGGGTCCTGGTTGTACACACAACCTTTCATTTTCTGCCCCAGCGATTTTCTCCTGTGCATAATTAGGAAGAAGAATGACAGGGTTCCTGGTCTGTTAAGAATGAAGACATCTAGGTTGGTTCCACAATCTGGCTATTGTGAATATGAACATTGCTGTGACTATATCTCTGTAGTATGCTAGTTTTAAGTCCTTTGGGTATAGGCCTAGGAGTGGGCTAGCTGGGTCAAATGGTGGTTCCATTCCAAGTTTTCTAAGGAATCTCCACACTGCTTTCCAGAGTGGCTGCACTAATTTGCAACCCCACCAGCAACGTATAACTGTACCTTTTTCCCCACATCCTTGCCAACACCTATTGTTGCTTGTATTCTTGATAATCGACATTCTAATTGGGGTGAGATGGAATCTTAGGGTAGTTTTGATTTGCATTTCTCTTATAACTAAAAATGTTGAACTTTTTTTCATATGTTTGTTGATTGCTTGTAGATCTTCTGTGAAGTGTCTATTCATATCCTTAGCCCATTTGTTGATTGGGTTATTCATATTCTTGGTGTAAAGTTTTTTGAGTTCTTTTTATACTATGAAAATTAGTGCTCTATCTGAAGTATGAGTGGCAAAGATTTTCTCCCACTCTGTAGGTTCTCTCTTTGCATTGCTCATAGTTTCATTTGCTGAGAGAAATCTTTTTAGTTTGAATCTATCCCAGTTATTGATTCTTGCTTTTATTTCTTGTGCTATGGGAGTCCTGTTAAGGAAGTCTGATCCTAAACCAACAAGTGGAAGATTTGGACCTAATTTTTCCTCTATAAGATTCAGGGTCTCTGGTCTGATTTCAAGGTCCTTGATCCATTGTGAGTTGATTTTTGTGCAGGGTGAAAGATAGGGGTTTAGTTTAATTCTGTTGCATATGGATATCCAGTTTTCCCAGCACCATTTGTTGAAGAGGCTATCTTTTCTCCATTGCATATTTTTGGCCCCTTTGTCTAGAATGAGAAAATTGTATTTATTTGGGTTTGTGTCAGTGTCCTCTATTCTGTACCATTGATCTACCTGTCTATTTTGGTGCCAATACCATGCCGTTTTTGTTACTATTGCTTTGTAGTATAGTTGAAAGTCTAGTATTGTGATACCCCCTGCTTCACTCTTCCTGCTAAGGATTGCTTTAGCTATTCTGTGTTTCTTATTTTTCCAGATGAATTTCATGATTGCTTTCTCTATTTCTGTTAGGTATGTCTTTGGGATTTTAAGTGAAATTGCATTGAATCTGTATAGCACTTTTGGTAGTATGGCCATTTTGACAATATTAGTTCTGCCTTTCCAAGAACATGGGAGACCTTTCCATCTTCTAAGGTTTTCTTTAATTTCTTTCTTTAGTGTTCTGTAGTTCTCATGTAGAGGTCTTTCACATCTTTTGTTAGATTGATTCCCAAGTATTTTATTTTTTTCAAAGCTATTGTGAATGTGGTAGTTTTCCTAACTTCTCTTTCTGAAGATTCATCACTTATGTGTAAAACTGCATTGAATTTATGAGCATTCATAGCTGCTCAATTCAAAATAGTCAGATTGTGGAACCAACATAGATGCCCCTCAATTGATGAATGAATAAAGAAACTTTGGTATATATACACCATGGAATATTCCTCAGTCATAAAGAATAATAAAATTATGGCATTTGCAGGCAAATGGATGCAGTTGGAGAATATCATGCTAAGTGAGATAAGTCTATTTCAAAAAAACAGAGAACGAATGATCTCACTGATAAGTGGAGAGGGGGTGGGAAGGGGGCAAGAATGGAGGAAAAAGGGACTCTATAGAGGGATAAGAGGGGTTGGAGGGGTGGTGGGTGAGAAAAAAATAACAGAATGAATCAAAAACTATTACCCTAGGTAAATGTATGATCACACAAACGTTATGCTTCTACTTTATGTACAGAGAAACAAGATGTAGCCCATTTGTTTACAATAAAAATGAATTAAAAATAAAAAGAATGAAGGCATCCTCAGGTTTACCAGGATGACTTCATTCTCACTTTGTTTCCAGCTGATCTTTGAGCTTTTTTACTTATTATTCTGCTCAACTTTTCTGAAATTCAAAGGAATAAAGTATTATCTAGGGCAAACCCATGATGACTCAGAGAAGTTTAGTGTCTTGGCCAAGAACAGAGAGCAGGCATGGCCAGGTGTGAGACTGGGTCTCATGGCCAGTCCCCTGTGCCCCGAGCATGCTGCCTTCAGAGGGCCCGTTGAAGTCTGGGTTGCACCAGCAAAGCATGAGCTGGGCTCTCACTGTCAGATAGCAGTTCTTGCTGAATTTATTTTATTTATTTTGTTCAATAAGTTGCCCAATAGGGAAACAGATCTCTTAAGGAATGGCCATTCAGTTGAGAAGTCTGGCATTGCTGCTTTACATCACACCCACTGTTGTGTGACACGAAAAGCCATTGGCCAAGATGGGTTGGTTGTTCCATGTCCATCAGGAAGACATTCCTCTTCCATCTCATGTGGCACACTGGAGATGGTTGCTCTCTCTGGAAGGGTGGCTGGCTCACTCTGTACAAGAGATGGTCACATCATGGGCCCCTTGTTGGAAATTACAATGAAGGTCTTGTTAGAGCACCTAGCTGTGCCTGGAAGTGCAGAGATAGTCCCACCACACAACCACATCTGTTGGCCAGAGGGCAAGGATTTTTGCATGGCCTTCAGAGGACCATTTGCTCATCCACACTGTCTAACACTCTGAAGTAGTTGTCTGGAAACCAGGGCCTGGTGTGGACTTTTCCTCCGTGAACAGGTTTCTTTTGTGTGTTAGGACTTTGCTTCAAGAATGGGCTTTTCCTGGCCTTGCTTTGGATCTTTCAGGCTTGTTGCCTCAGGGCAGTTTGTGGCCTGTAATTTAGGGACCTCAATAGTCCTTGGCCTTTGGAGAGACTCAGGTCAGTTATTGCCATCCATCTCTGTAGGGTTTCCAATTCTTGGGATTTGGGTTTTGTTCTCTCTCTGTGATCACTAGATGAAGAGTTCTTCCTTTTATAACTTTCCATTCCCACTTTTTTCTTTCCCTCCTTTCCAGAGGGTGATGGGGACCAGAGCTGGATGAACTTAGGCAGGAGTCAGGTGGAGACCCAGGCCCTTGGGCCTCTGCTTCTTGGTGCCAACCCCAGGACTGGGCACTCTTGGAGCAGAGGAAAGACCTGTTGGAGGTGAGCCTGGTTTCTTCTCAGTTTCCTGGTAAAAACCTGTGTCCACTGGTCTCTGATGAGGGGACAGGAGCCGTTGGTGTGTGGCAAAGTCCTTGGCAAACCTGATTATGTTGAGTTGTTCCATTGTGTCCTCTATAACAGTGGTCTTGCTTTCTCCTGACTCTTGAAGGGCTACCTGGGCTGCCACATTTTCCATGAAGAGCCTCATACCTGAAACAACTTACATTTGTGTAGAACTCTGAACTCTACAGCACATTTCATTCACAGGATCAGATTTGACCTTTAAAGCCACTGAGGTAGAAGGAGAGGTATCCTTACCCCCCTTGAACACCAAGGGAAGGAGGTGCCATCACCTAGGTGGTCCAGCAGGCATGGGGCCCACATGAGTCCTGGTCTGGCCACTGTTGGACCTGCTGCTGGACAGCACCTGTGTGCTCCACACCCTGGTTCTGTCTCCTCTTCTGCTGGATTCCATCAGAGAAGTGGCTTCTTCCCCTTCCATTCTCTCCCTGAGATCTGACATTCACACCACACCATTGCTCTGCTCCCCTGAGGCCAGTGTGTACCCCAGTTCCTGTGATTCTTTCTTGACAGAACTCAAGTTTGACCCACAGTCTCCTCCCATCTGGCCATATCCAGCCCTTGATTTTACTTCCTGTCTTTCCTTGAGCCAGTCTGCAACTGCTGGGCACATGTTTAGCTTGTTATTTTACAGATTCCCATATGAATATTTTGTCAGTGGCCTATTCTTAATTTCAGTCCTTTCTGGGGAAGGGTTAATAGTTCAAAACCATCATTTTTCTTTTAAGAGTGGAGACTTACAAAAGCTGTCTGGCAGGGACTGGGGCCCAGCATGGCACAGGGCACCTGGTGACTCACCGCTTGCCCTGTGTGATGAGTTTGAGGCTCAGGGGAACTGAGGCTGGATGGCAGAGTCCTCTGAATGCACCCAGGCTGACTGTGCACCCTGGCTGGCCGTGCACCCCAGGGCCCTCTCTGCCTGTTTTTCTATTGGTTTGATAAGAAATGAACAGACTTTATATAATCTCCTCCCACATTTCTTCTCTTAAAAAGCTTCAGTGCTCTTTAGAAACAAGCCAACAAACATTGAAGCTAGTGAGTGTGCAGCTCGGACAACAGGGAAACTCTTTTTCAAAGTGAATTTTAGCTCAGAGCTGCTGGTACAGAGGCAGGGCCATGGCCAGGGCCTCTGACCACCAGAGCCATCTCTCCACTGCCCAGAACTTTGATATGATGCTCTAGTGTCCCAGTCTTGAGGTTGTCCCTTTGGAACAAACACCCCAGGCAGAACAATGGAGAACTCGGGTACTGGAGCAGGGTATTGAGTCAGACATGTTGCTGCCCTAAGTGTGAACCCAGTCCACAACTGTGTCCTGCTCCTCAGTCCAGTCCTGCCTGGCACCCTCTGCCAGGGAGCACAGATATGGCTTTGGCACATGTCCACTCAGAGGCACCACTGCTCTGTCTGCCTTAATATAGCCTATCCAATCAGTGACCAGGATGGGACACAGATTGGGGTCTGCTCCCTCTGGGGCCTTCACGTTCTGCATGCAGTGGCCATGATACCATTCCCTCAAGGGACCCAGCAGTCTGATGCATGTTGGCCTCCAGAATGACCGACCCAGGCTGATCCAGGAGGGAGCAACCCTGGCACTCCTGTCAGAGGCCAGAGGTGCCACCTTTGTGCCTGCAGGACATTCGCATATCCCAAGAAGAGGCCATTTTGCTCTCCAGTAGCAGGCTCCTTGCTGAACTTCTGCATGGCTGCTGTAGAATCCCAGTCTCCCCATTTATCAGCAGCCTATGGAGTCCCAGCCCCAGCTCCCAGCTGCCATCACTGAAAGGACTAAGAATAGGCAGCCCTGTGGCTCATGCCCAAGCCTTGGAGGAGCTGCTGCTTCTTCCCAGGGAACCTCACTCACTGACAGATGAGCCACTGAGAATGGGCAGCATATTACCCACTGAGTGGGAGATGGGAGGCAGGGCCATGGCCAGGTCTCCTGACTACCACAGCCATCTCTTCAGTGCCCAGCACTTTGATATGATGCTCTAGTTACCTTAAGTGGTGGTGGGCTTGCTGTGAACTATAGCAGAGAAGCATGCTGGCTCTTCTCAGGAGGAGGAGTTGGGTGAGGGACCTCCTCTGGCTGTGGGAGGAGGTCCCAGCCTCTGAAGACAGGCCTGCCATTTCCCCAGGTGTCATGTCTGGTGCCACAGTACAGGAACACTTCACCCTCCCTGCCCCTGCTCACTCTGGGCAGACCTGGTACTTCCCTGTTGCTCCAAGATGATGAACTAGGCTTGTTGTATGTGGATGCTCTGAAGTTGGGGCACTCTTGCCTCTGGGTTTACTTTCCCTGAGCCTGTTCTGAAGGGACCTGAGTACCTTTGACAGGGGAGTTAGATAGGACAGTGCCCTCCTCTTCACACCCAGGGCAGAATCAGCTCCTTCCAGATCCTGACTGGGGGTCCCACCATCTTCCACTCAGTCACACACCCAGCATTGGTGCTGCGGAAAGCTAATACTCAATGGTAATCCATTTAGGTAAAGTTGTTAGTTAAAAAATCATCTGTTTAGCTTCCCTTCTGCTGGAGGAGAGGCAGTTCAAGTCTTCTGTCTGAGGCTCCACTCTTAACTGAGGGGACTCCTCCTGGTGGCCTTGGGAGAGAAGCTGCCTGACCAATTCTGTCCCCAGTTCTGACCAGTTCTGTTCACAGGGCACAGGTGAGGGCTGAAGGAAAGAACTTCTAGAATGGAGGAAGTCCTGCCAAGTTCCCCGCTGCAGGGCCTACACCCACCACACCAGCCAGGCCTGGCTCTGCACTGGGCTGTGTATCCTTCTTTTTACTCTGCTTGAGTTTGGTCTTTACTTCAGCACTCAAGGGAAAATGCTCCACAAGTGTTGTTGTAGTGGGGTTTTGATTTTTTAATGTTCTTGTTTATTTAAATCACTGGAACAGGGTTTGGCTGTGCAGCAGAGGCCACACCTGCAGTTGTACCCCACATGCACCCAAGGCTGTGGGTACCTGGCGGGTCTGCCACCCCAGCCCCTTTTGCCTCTGGCTCTACCTTTCCCACCCCACTCAGAAAGTGCAGTCAAATTGCCTACCTGCATGATAGGCTCGGGTCTTTGAGGGGAACTCTCTAGGCACCTAATTTCTTTCAGACTTCTTTCTGTTCTCAGAGGTCCCCAAAGGTATTTATAGAATGTTTGCCATTAAATGGTTGTAAATTATGGGCTGAGTGTATGGAGCATTAATGAAGGCTGAGATTGAAACCATTCCATCCCCAGGCTGGCTGGGTTCAGTCCAAGTAGTCCCTCACTGATGCCCAAGTTCCTGAGTATGAAAGCCAGTTTTCAGCCTGGCTTTCTGTGGTGGGCGAGACCCAGGGCCCAGGGTTACGTCGCATGCATCTAAGATGGCAACTGGCAGAGAGCCAAAGGGCATGCTGAGAAAAACAGGAAGCGTTTACCATTGGCTGTATGATAATTAGTTCAACTGCTTAGCGTGTGGACAGATATGTCTCACATGTATGCTTGAGCTTGTGATCGCTTGACCTTTAATAGGATTGGATGGACATATCTGATTACAATTGCTTATGCATGAGACTGCTTATATATTGAGGGTGTTATCTGAATAAAGCGGAAGCTGCTTCATGAACTGCTGAAAAGTACGTGTCATTTTGTCCCGCTGGTCAGCAGCAAGCGGCAAGTGGTGGCCTGTACAGGGAATCAGTTAGCACTCAGGTAAGTAATAAAGAAGATAATTTTTCACTAGCACAGTCAACTAGCAGGTTTCCCTATTTGAGGAAATGGTTGCCTTAAAGTTTAAATGGAAGGTTCCCCTAGAAAGGGAACATAATGGAAGGTTCCCCTAGTGAGGGAATGTAATGAAAGACTGTCCCAAGAGACAGCAAAGGACATCCTGTAATAAATGAACATGTGTAAGGTGTTATTTGTGTTACCTTTTCTTGTTTGGTTTCTGTTTGTTGTTGTTGTGGCAATATGGACATTAGTTCATTTCTGTCTGACTTCCAAAAAACCAAAAGTTCAAGAACAGTTAAGAGAAGGGGAAAAATATTAGAAACTATAAAAGAAGAACAATCAAGTCGAGCTTCTGAAAGAGAAAGTAGATGTTCAGACTCAGAACAGGGACGTGACTCTGAAGAACAGGAGCTATCTGAGACAGAGCTAGAAAAGAAGTTCTCTCAGTGGCATTTAACTCCTACCATGCCACGCCCTCTGGCGTATAATCCAGGTCACCATTCTTTTCCAAGTTGTAGGGACACATGTACCAGCTGCACAGGGGCGGCCCCAGACAGTGGGCTGATGTAGAATCTCAATCAGTGTTCCCAATATTCCCGGTATTTGAAGATCAAAACAATCAGAGATATCATCAAATATTAGATATAAAATTAGTAAAACAATTAAAAGAGGCAGTTATGTCCTGTGGAGTACAAGCTGCATTTACCATTTATTAGAGAATGTTGCAAGTCAAAATCTTACTCCGACTGATTGGGGTAATTTAGCAAAAGAATGTTTATCTGGGGGACAATATCTCATGTGGAAGGTGGCTAACCAGGAGTTATGTTCTGATACTGCCTGATGTAATGCAGTTGCGGGCAACCCTCAATGGAATCTAAACATGCTGACAGGCCAAGGACCATATGAAGGGCAAGTTAATCAGATTAATTTCCACCCCGGTGTGTATCAACAAATTAACCCTCAACTTTTAATCTATCATTATATTTTGCTAGCTCATAAGGAAAAACCTGTCTTAGAGCAATTATAATTCCTTACTAAAGTCACTGGAAAGATGGGGCTTACATATTGCCATTGATAAAGTACAAATGACAGACACCAAAAACTTCCTGGGATCTATCATAAATGCAACTATGGTTAAACCCATAAAAATTACCATTCAGGTGGACAAACTTAGAACTTTAAATGATTTTCAAAAACTTTTGGGTGATATTAATTGGATTAGACCTTACCTTCATTTACCCACCTCAAGTTTGGGCCCCCTGTTTGATATTCTTAAAGGTGATTCTGACCTCCTTTCTAAGTGGGTGCTTACCCCTAAGGCTCGAACAGCTCTCAAGCTTGTTGAAACAGCTATGGAAAAGGTTCATCTTGATCATATTGACCTAGCTAAGCCTTTATCATTCATTTTCTTGGCCACAAGTAAGTTACCCACAGGAGTGTCTTGGCAAAAGGGTCCTATTCTATGGGTTCACATGAATTATGCCCCTAACAATATCTTATCCTTGTTTACTGAATCTGTGGCAGAATTAATCCTTAAGGCATTAAAAGTATCCCTTTCCACCTTTGGATCACATCCCTCAATAATCACTGCTCTATATACTACTGATCAGATACAATATCTTATTAATAATTCAAATTCATGGGCTATAGTCTTTACTAGTACTTCTGCTGTGTTTGACAATCATTTGCCATCTGATCCTCTTCTCCAATTTTGGAGTCAACATCCTATAATTTTTCCTATTATAGGAAAAGCCCAAAAAGAACTTATTATAGGAGCTACCCTTATATTTACTGATGGATCAGAAAATGGCATAGGTGCTATTATTATAGATAATATTACAGAAACATTGCTGTTTAATACTCTATCTGCACAACAAACAGAACTATAAGTAGCTATAGAAGTATTCAAAACCCACCATGAGCCTTTTAACCTATTCTCTGATAGCAAATACATTGTTAATGCTATTCAAAATTTAGAATTAACTGGTCTGGTTTCCCTCACCTCCACTATTTACAAATATTTACAATGCTTACAAAAACTTATGTGGGACAGAAAAGATCCTTTTTTTATTGGGCATGTTCGGGCTCATACTGGCCTTCCAGGTCCTCTAAGTTTACACAATGATTTAGCAGACACGGCCACCAGAGACCCACACATCTTTAAAATGCTTGAAAATGCAAAAACTTTTCATTCCAAATTTCACATAAATGCTTCCACTCTACATACACGCTATAAAATTACTAAGGCAACAGCTTGGGACACAGTCAAGTCTTCTGCTAAATGTGCTATGCTTATTCCTAACCCCTCGTTAGGAGTAAATCCAAAAGGGCTTCAGCCCAATCATATTTGGCAAATGGATGTAACTCATTATTCAGATATTGGAAAACTACAATTCATTCATTTGTCTATTGATACCTTTGCAGGATTTATTATGGCCTCTGCTCATAATGGAGAAAAAAACAAAGATGTAATAATACACTGCTTACACTCTTTCTCCATCCTGGGGGTTCCCAAACAAATTAAAACAGATAATGGTCCTGGATATATGTCCCAGGCCTTTAAACAATTTTTTTCCACCTTTGGAATTCAACATGTCACACCTATAATCCTAGTGGACAAAGCATTGTTGAGTGTGCCCATTTAATGCTTAAAAGCATGCTTTTTAAACAAAAAGGGGGAATAGGGGCATCATACAGATCCCCAAAAGACAAATTATCTGTTGCCTTGTTCATCTTACATTTTTAAAATCTTGATTCAGAGGGCTGATCAGCTGCTGACTGTCATTCAGAGTCTAATAAAAACCACCTACCTCAAGTGCTCTGGAAGGACATTCTATCAGGACAATGGAAAGACCCAGATCTGGTATTAATCTGGTCCCGAGGATCTGTTTGTGTTTTCCCACAGGATGCACAATCGCCAATTTGGGTGCTGGAGAGATTGGTCAAGGCCTCAACAGAGATCCCAAAACACGAAGAAGATGAGGAGGCTTCTCCTGCTGATGGTGTTGGTGATTTCTCACCAAGTTAATGGAGGAGACTCGTGTGAACTATGGGGGATAGTAAAGATGTGGCCCTATCCTGTACCCCTTACCAACTCTTCTATTCTATATCCTCCTATTTTTACAACAATTGGCCACATTTCTCCAGTCTGCTGTTCAATGGGGAAAAGAATGGTTTGGGTTTTTGTCCAGGGGAGGTCTATTGTGTGTTGTGTCTGTTCTGTGCATATAGTGTTTATACAAAATGCATATACATTGGCGCAGTGAAAGAGCCATTATTCACCAAGCTCTTGTTGCAATTGATGCTGGTTCATCCCCCCAAGTTTGGTTAAATATGCTGGACCAGTAGTCAAAGGTGGGTAAGATTCATGGGGAGCTCATACTAACCTAAGACAGGAAATGAAGGCTAGAGCCTCATTGTCCAATGATGGGTAAGGATGTGGCTCCATCCTGGACAACCTAAGACAGGCATGGTCTCTTTTATAAACAGAAAGGGGAAGATGTGGTGGGTGAGACCCGGGGCCCAGGGTTACGCCTCATGCATCCAAGATGGTGACTGGCAGAGAACCAAAGGCATGCTGAATGCCCCTTGAGAAAAACAGGAAGCGTTTACCATTGACTGTATGATAATTAGTTCAGCTGCTTAGCGCATGGACAGATATATCTTACATGTATGCTTGAGCTCATGATCACTTGACCTTTAATAGGATTGGATGGACATATCTGATTACAATTGCTTGTGCATGAGACTGCTTATATATTGAAAGTGTTATCCAAATAAAGCAGAAGCTGCTTCATGGACTTCTGAAGAGTACATGTCATTTGTCCCACTGGTCGGCAGCAAGCGGCAAGGTTTGACTGTGTTCAAAGGTTGAGGCTACATTTTTGAAGTAGTTGTATCTTCTTATAGTGATTTTTTTATCAAAGAGCTAAATATTTATTCTTGATTATGAGACCATATCCTATTTAAATTCAATTTTCTTAGGAGAGGTTTTCAGTCCTGATGATGGCAGAATGGAGATATTTGAAAGCAAGGTAGGAACTTGTGATGAGTGGCTATATAAATTAGAAAACTCATTGGGTTCCCCAAATTTTATTGTCTGCTTCCTCTCAGAAGGTATAGCACTAGGGACTTTGAAAGATTAACTTACCATTAATTGCTCAAAGTACTAGGATATATGTTGTTATAAGAAAAGAGCAAGTAACTGGTGTATTTACAGAAAAGAGTTGTTTAGTAATAAATACGTTGAAAAGAAATTTTTTAAGTCACCTTGATAAACTTCAGGCAAATTTCAATATAAGGTTATAAAGGTGGGGGCAGGGAGGGGAATTTAATATAATGGGAGGGAATTTAATATAATGCTTTGTTCCCTTACTTACACACAAATTCACAATGACATTTAGGGACTTTAAAGACAAAGGCCATGGTGATAGATAGCTATGAGCCAGTTTGCTTTGCTGAGAGAAGGCCATAGACTGCACATCTGATTTTGTCTGCTCCCTTGTAAATGAATAATTTTGCTGGGAACTTGAGAGAACTAGAAAAAGTCTATAGGTGATTAATCACAAAATATACCACTCCTTTTACCAAACCAATTCAGAAATGTGTGTCCTATTGGTAGATCATATATATTTTTATATGAGGGACAGTGCTTTTCATTTATAAATTTCTTTCTCTTTTACTTTTTAATTTAAAAGAGAGTTCACCAAACACTAAGAAACTCAGGCTCAACTGCAGAAAAAAAGTCAAAGATTAATGAATTTCAAGTATAGTTACAAGCTTTTAAATCTCAGGTATAATGCCATCCTGGGTGGTTTTGGTATGGAAACCAGACCAGGAGGACAAAAGTAATGTCATATCTTCATAGCATAAAAATGTTTGAATTGGAATTTCAGTTATATGTTTTCATAGTATTGTTTGTATGCATTTCTGTTCTGTTTTTTCCTTTTGAATTGCTTTTTAATTTTTTTTCCTACTCATAGTTTTAGAAATATGTAACTTTTAGGAATTACCCTGCTTCCTTGTGCATTATTTGGTTTTATTTCTAATGTCACATACTTCCTAAGTAATGTTTTGAAATTAAGTATAAAAGTTAAGAAATTATTTTGCTCTTAGATTTGTCATTCATCACTGATCTTCACCCTATCACAGGAAATAATTGCTCAAGCTATTTATTCCTCAACACCTTCAGCCTATGGTAATCTTTCAGTTAAAGATAATCTCTAGCTCAATGAGACATTTCTGATAATGACTCATTTTCCAAAAATAAACAAATTTAAAACATGACAAAGAAGAGAGCAAATCTGGATTATAAAGCAAAGAGTTCATATACATGCTTTACATTTAAAACATGAGATAGGAAGAAACACATCATTTGCATGCTTTGTATAGATGAAAGAAAAAGGACAGAATATTAGAGTTAACTGTCTTCATGTAGGTTTACATATAGGATGATGAGCAACTAAGTGTAGTTTAGCTATTTTTTTAAATCCTGATTTATGGTTATGTTGAAAGAGTCTCAGTATACTATTTTCTATATTATTGGACTTTTTTTCTTTTAAATACTTAATGAATAGTTTTGTTGCAGGGGCTGTGTGAGGATACCTTAGGAGACAGCAATCTAATGAATTTTAACTTTTTAAAATAAAATTCAATACTGTTTACAGAAGAATTATAATAATTGATTTCTCTTTATTTCTACAAGGAGAAAGTATCACATTTCACAGAACTTTTTCATGTTATGGAATATTACCTTTCAAATTTAAAAAAAATTATTTCTTTTGCTTATAGGCAATGACTGAAATATATATGACATTTTCCCTGGCCTTGACTAATATAAATTTTATAATTTTCTTTTTCATTTTCCCAACTGATGTATTACTTGCAAATCTAACCTGGAAATTTTCAGTTTAAAAAACATGTATCCATTATCTTTGGATAAATTATTTTTGCTTGATACTTTTGTATAAAATGAGAATAAGTTTATGTTTTGAAGCAAATCAAGGAATCTCCTGAATTATGTTATATGTAATAATGATCTGTGTTTATGGCTATTGAAGAAAGTCTGAAATTAAACAGACATGATATTCATTTTTTGAAAAACAACTAATAGATTCTTTCTTTCAATATTTGTTTGTAGATCTCATTCATCCACCTTAAGACTCTGATCACTTTCTCTATCTCTGTATTTAGATTGAACAAAGTGGTAATTTACCAGTGTGCTACATTCCCAGTTCTTTTTTTCACTTTTTATTTTAAGACAGGTTGTCACTAAGCTGCTGGGGTTGCCTTTAAACTTGTGATCCTCCAGACTTAGCCTATTGGGTTGCCGGGATTATCAGAATGTGCTATTGTATGCAGTCTGATATTTGTATTTAAGCAAAGCTTTGCAAAATGTGCTCTTTTATCTGTGATTTCCTTCATTTGTTCCTTTAGTCACTAAACAAACTACCAAACACTGTTAGTCATTGGGAATATAGATCTGAGTCAGATAGTCACTGTGTTAGTGTCTGGCCTCCTAATTCATATAATCAAATGAATTGTACTTTGTCATGAAATGTTCTGTAGCACAGATTTAGCTGTATCTTTAAAATAATAGGGAGCTACCTATAAATGCACTATGATCAGTGTCCTCATAATTTATATGCATTTGGAAAAGAGCTCTGAGAAAGCATGTCAAACCAAACTATGGTGCCATTATGAACATCAGAACTTTTGATGCTGATCAGATCAAATATCCAAATATTTTTCCATATCTGAGTGCTCAACAAACCCAGAATAAAATGGAATGAACCACAAAGCTACAGAGACACAGATGCATACTACCTATTCTGCTGCAAGATGCAACAAACCTGACTGAAGAGAAAGCATACTGTATGACCCACTTTTGTTAACATTCTAGAAAAGGCAAAATTATGGTCAGAAGAGGAGGTGCACAGGATGAGGCTCAGAAGGGTCCTGAGAGTAGGAGCATATGTCCACATGGTGTTTGGGGGAAACACCCTCCCTGTGCTTGGTTATGTTCAGACACTCCTTGATCACTTCTTGTACAGACATTTGTGGAGACTTAATTTTTTAGGCCTTATGTATATTAATTCATACTCCAGCTTCTTTCCCCAAGTTAGGTAGGAAAAAAAGTTGCAAGATTATATTCAGGACTTGGTTTGCCTCAAAATCATCCTGAATCCTGATGCCATAGAGACCTAACAAGTGTCCTTATTACAGCAAAGACCTTCTTATCATCCCAAACATTCTACAAGATATAGGGACCCCATGCTAGGTATCAAAATTAGCAATCTAATGTTAGCATTAAAGATATACTTACCACCATTATTGCTTACTAAATATGAGGATTTGAGAAACTCTGCACCAGGAACTGGGGTTAAACACCAAATTTGTTTGTTTGTTTGTTTTTATTATTTTAGATCATGAAATCTGGAGCAATAATGAGTATATTTCTCATAAAGGAAAAATGAATTAATTGCATGGCAGAAGCTGTGACCCAGATCTCTCAGTGTTGAGATGAGGAATTACAGATTAATCAAAGATAAAGTCAGAGTGATACTCAGCATAATGGATCAGAATCCAGGGACTGCATATCAGTATTTTATCATGTTTAACTTCATATATGCATGGATAATTACACCTAAACACTGTTACAATTGGGTGGAGTATGTGGATGATAACACACTTATACACATGTTTGCATTTTCAGTATTGTTTGAGGATGAAGATGCAATGGGCATATTCAGCTGTTATAAAAGATATTAATATCACTCTATAGATGCTTGCTATGGGTTGCATAATAGAATTACAGTTCACAGGACAGCTAGTATATCAGTTTTGGATCCTGTAATATGGATATTACATTATGATCAAAAACTTAGGGCAGATTTTATATTAGCTTGAGTTGAGATGCTTTATCATTAATAATATTTTTGTTTAAAGGACTACAGGTTAGCTATTATATTTGTTATGAATGCTATAGCACACATCTTTCATCAATATCCAAGGCATATGGAAGCTATTATTTTAAGATTAAATGCTCAGATGTTGGGGGCAGAAAAAAAAGATTAAATGCTGAACTGTGAATAATGTACTAGTATTAAAACCTCAGGGAAATTATATTGGTTGTACTTGCTATAGTATGAATGTTACATCAATATTAAAGGGCACAGGGCAGCTATCACATCAGTTTGAGATGTTATAGTAGAGACATCACATTAGTATTTAAGGACACAGATAAATATTTATGTCACATTTAGAAGCTCAAGTATGCATATTGTGTTAAGATTAAAGTCAATATGGTAATTAGTGTGTCAATTGTAATAGTATCTCATGAATATCTTATTAGTTTAATGGCCTCAGTTGCACATATTTTGTTAGCTTAAGGTTGTATATTATAAATATTATGCTAACATTCAATGCTACAGAGCACCTGTTTACTAGTTTTAGATATTATATTGAGTATTAAATAAATATTAAAATTCACAAGTAAGTTTTTATGTTGGTTTTGGGTTTTATGTAAATGATGCTATATAGTAAGATTAAAGGACACAGGACATATATTTCATTGTCTTTAGAAACCATAATATGGATGTCATATTCATATTTAAACATATATGGATCTAGTACATTAGTTTTAGATGCTAGCCTAAGAATAACACATTAGATTTAAAGGCTACAACATATCTTCTATACTCATATTTGATATTATAGTTAGGATACCATATTTGAGTCCTCTGAATGGTTCTTATATCCCTTTTTGATTTTGTAATAGGTGAATTACATTAATATTAAAGGAAAAATAACAGTTCTTTATCAGCTTTCCATGCTCTTGTATGAATATATCAGTTATATTCTGTTATAGTTTATGGCCATAATAGGGATATTGTATTAATATTGAAGTCTACAGGGTAGCTATTATATTTTTTATATGTCCACTATGAATATTATAGTCATATTTAAGGGACAATGGAATCTACTGCATTAGTTTAACATGATACAGTAAGATGATTTCTTTATTATTAAAGACCATATAATAGCAACTATTTTTAAAGGACACAAGTTTATCATATTCATATTAAGAGTCCCAGGACTGACAGCTATTTTTTAGGTTTAGATTTTATAGAATGGAAAGCATATTATTATGAAAGATCAGAAGGCAGCAATTATAGAAGTTTTTTTATGCTATAGTATAAATACAGTATTAGTATTGAAAGACCACAGGACAGTTTCTATATTAGTTTAAGATGTCACATTTTACATATTATATAAATTTGAAAGGAATCAGGAAAACTATTAATTTTGGAGGCAAAATGATAATATGTGCATATTAAAAGTCACAGGGCATCTACTATAATGGTTATAAATGTTAAATATAGATATTATGTTAATAGGAAAGGCCACAGTGTATACTAAGGATATTGTGAAAAATGAAGTTTCTATGGTGTGAGCATCTTCTATGACTTTAGTACCCTGTATAATATGAGTACCTCCAACAATCTGGGTAGCATGTATAGCATGCTTAGGTGCCTTGGACCACACAACCATTAGCCTCATTGACGTGAACAGATTCTATGACCTCTGTTGCTTCTATGACCTGTGTAGCTATGGCCTGAGAATGCTCTATAACAAGTTTAGATTGCATATTATAAGTAGTATCCATGACCTACATAAATCTATGACTTTTATATTTACATGAATTGTGCCACATCTATGGCCAGACAGCCAATATGGTATACTTCACTTTCAGTGCCTGAATATTCTAAAGAACATCTATAGTACCTGTACCTTCAGGAATCATTATGACCTGTGTAGCCTCTATGATGTGTATATAAACTCTACAAAATGCATAGTCACTGTGTCCTCAGTAGCCTTTAAGAATAAAGGAGTCCCTGTTTCCCATGAAGTTTAATGACCCAAGTGTGTTTTATAACTTTTTTAGTGTCTTTGATCTGAGTATCTCCTAAGACCTACTATTATCTATGACATTAGTATCTTCTAATTTCTACATACTACCTATGAATTGTGTAGAGGTTTTGTTCTGAGTGATTTAAATAACCTTAGCATCCTCTATGATCCACATAACCTCTATGACCTGAATAGCCTCTATGAACTTATCATCCTACAGGAATTGAGTAGCCTTTGTGATCAACCTAACACCAATGACCTGTGTATATGCAAAGACCTGCATTGCCTATATGACCTCATAGAATCTGTAGCATAAGAAGTCTCTATGACTTATATAACCTTTATGGCTTATGTAGCCTGAATGAACTGATCAGCCCTAATACTTAGTAGTCAGTAGAACCTGCGTAGCTTTATGACTGAATGTCTTATGTGAACTGCATAGCCATATGGTCTATATTATCTGCATGTCCTCTATAGGCAAGATAGCCTAAGATTTGCAAAACTCTACATTTCAGTAGCCACAAAGACCTACCTAGCCTCTATGACCAAGTAGACACTATGATCTATCTAGATCCCATGGCCAGTGTAGACTTTATGGACTGTATATCCTAAATTAATTTAGTAATCAGCTTGACCTGTGCAAACTATGTAATCTTTGTACTCTCTATGACTGTTGTTATGGTTTAAATATGAGGGGTCACCCAAAAAATCATGTATGAGAGTTGAGGGCTGTCTTGGACAAGATGGTGCCTGGCAGTGAGCCAAAGGGCACTGGATACCAAAATAAGGAAGTACCCAAAAAGGTTGCTTGCCTACTAGTTCCTTGGAGACTTATGACGTGTTGACGCCAGGCTCTAGGATTGGCTATCTAATATCATGCCACACGTGTACAGCTTGTGATTCATATAGTGCTATGCTGACATTCCTCTGCATGCTCTCCTGTGTGAGAGAAAGCTTTGCTATAATTGGCTGATAAGCTAGGAGCCTGGGGGAGGAGAGAGGGAGAGGGTAGAAGATGGGAGAGGGTAGTAGAAAAAAGGAGGCAGAAAAACAGGGAGGATGCAATAAATCTGGTCAACTAAAGATTGGTGGTGTCTCCTTTCTCAGCACTGGTTCCGCTGGACAGAACAAGTCATGGCCCAGACAGGGAACTTTCTTCCTCCTTCTGCGTCCTCCCATGTAAGTAACTTAAGGTGAGCTATAGGAAAACTAAGTAACTTTAGGTAAACTATAGGAAAACTGTAGCATAACCCTGGTAAAGGGAGGCCACATAACCCCAGTGAAGGGAGTCTGCATAGCTCCGGTAAAGAGAGGTCTCGTAACTCCAGGATGGGGTCACAAGTGTCAAGAAATCAAATGATAGGAATCATACAAGATGTACTTAAAGCTAATGGAACTGCTGTAAAACAATCTACTGTAACAGCATATGTAACTACACTGGCCAAGGTTAGTCCTTGGTTATTGGAAGAGGGAGTCCTAAATATTCCACAATGGGAACATGATAAAGAGAATCTTATTAAAGCAGAAAAGCAATCCCCATTACCTAGAGGTACTTTTCCCATGTGGCAGCTCATTAAGGAATGTCTAACATCTAAAAAAGGTAAAATAATAACTTTAGTAAAAAAAGGAAATATGTGTCTGGAAGAGATTAAGAAACAACTAAGTGTAACTTCTCATAAAGAGGAAGAAGAGGAGGAGGGTCTTACTGGGGAGGAATAAGAAAGAGCATCAAGGACACAGTCGCCCCCATCAGTTATATCGGGAAGGAATACTAATCCCTTCCTGGAGGCAGACGCTCCCCCTCAAGCAACCTGCCCCCTATATCTCATGCTATAAATCAGATGGATTTTTCACCACGGGAAGAAGAAACCCCCCTTAAGGAAACCTCAGCAGTCCCACAATTCTTCCCTGTACTAGAGGACCAAAATAGACAAAGATTCCACCAACCTCTGGATTTCAAAACAGTAAAAAATTTTAAGGAGGCAGTGGCTACATATGGTCCACAGGCCCCATTTACAATTAATATGTTGGAATCAGGTCTGAATCTAGTGCCAGAAGATTGGAAAAGACTATGTAAAGCTGTGCTATCAGTGGGGCAGTACCTAGTGTGGAAAACTGCATGGCAGGAAGCCTCATTAGAAACGGCATGCTGTAACGCTGCCGCAGGCTTTCCCCAAAGAAATGTAGAAATGCTAACAGGAGAAGGAAGCTATGAAGGTATTCAACAGCAGATTATTTATGATCCTGGGGTGTATGCACAAATTGCTGCTGCTGCCATTAAAGCCTGGAAGTTAATTCAAGGGTCAGGAGATTTACAGGGGCAGTTGTCTAAGGTGATTCAGGGGAGTAACGAACCATTTGCACATTTTGTTGATAGACTAATCCAAATGGCTGCTAGAGTATTTGGGGATTCAGAACAAGCTATGCCCTTAATAAAACAATTAGCTTATGAGCAAGCAAATAGATGGTGTAAAGAAGCTATAAGACCATGGAAAAATAAAGATTTAAGTACATATATAAAGGTCTGTAGGGATATCAATGATGCAGTCATTACAGGAAAAGTAATAGCTGCTGCTCTTCATGGGCCAAATCAGGGGCAATCAAGAGCTAAAGGAATTATATGCTTTAAGTGTGGGCAAGAAGGGCACTTCAGAAGAGACTGCCCTGAAGGGCCCACAGGATTAAAGCCCAGTGGAACACTTAAGACTAGAGAACAGCAAGGGACAAATCAACCTTCCCCAGGTCTATGTCCCCAGTGCTGGAAAGGAAGGCACTGGGCGAGATTTTGTACATCAAGATTTGACATAGAGAGAAATCCTCTTCCTACTCAGTCAAAAAATGGCCAGGGGGGCCCAACCCGGGACCCTCAAATATACGGGGCCTTTCAGAATCCCATATTCCAGATCCCCACTCACAATCCTTTCCGACTATCTCCTCATTGTCCCGAAGAACATCAGGGAGTGGGAGATTTGACCTCTGTGCCTCCGCCCAACTTGTTCTAACCCCAGAGATGGGAGTACAAGTGGTCCCCACCGGCATACATGGACGACTCCCTGAAGGCACAGTAGGATTATTGTTGGGGCGGAGTTCCATAACTCTGTCAGGATTACAAGTATTTCCAGTAGTCATTGATTCTGATTATACTGGGGAAATAAAGATTATGTTATCCTCCCCTAAAGGGGTATCTATTGTTTCTCCAGGAGACAAAATAGCCCAAATATTGATATTGCCTGACCATCATGGGACTTTTCCCAGTTCACAAAGGACTGGAGGAGACAACGGGTTTGGATCCACAGGATCGGGTGTCTTTTGGGCACAATCAACAAAATATAGACTCATGCTTAAATTGAAAGTTAATGGTACTCCCATAGAGGGTCTAATAGACACAGGTGCTGACATCTCTATTTTAAGACAGAAGGACTAGAACAAATCATGGCCTGTTACAGTACCCAGTACTACCTTATGGGGACTTGGATTTGCCCAAACCCCATTACAAAGTTCAGATGTATTATCTTGGGAGGACCATGATGGGAAAAGGGGGACATTCCAACCTTATGTATTAGCTCACCTGCCTGTCATTCTTTGGGGAAGAGACATTTTAACACAGATGGATGTTGTCATTTCTTCCTCAGTTGAACAAAATATTTCCTGTCTAAACCCAACTGTTTTACCAGTCATGGTGGGACAAGGTTATATCCCTGAAAAAGGACTAGGCAAGAATCTACAAGGTATGACCTGTCCCATTCAAGTCGAAGGACAAACAGGGACTAAGGGGCTGGGTTTTCTGGAGGGGCCACTGAGCCATTAAAGATAACATGAAAATCCAATAATCCTATCTGGGTCCCCCAGTGACCCCTTTCTAAAGAAAAAAAAAGAGGCGGTCCAGGAAATAGTTAATCAACAATTGAAGGAAAATCATATCATTCCTTCCACTTCCCCTTGGAATACACCCATTTTTGTCATAAAAAAGAAGTCTGGAAAATGGTGACTCTTGCAAGATCTGAGAGCCATAAATTCCAATATGCAGATTATGGGCCCGGTGTAACTGGGTCTCCCCTGGTTAACTGCTATTCCAAAACATTATCATATCATCTCTATAGACATAAAAGATTGTTTCTTTTCCATTCCTGTGCATCCCGAGGATGGCCCTCGATTTGCCTTTTCCATTCCCTCTTGGAATAATGAAGGGCCTAATACTAGATACCAATGGGTGGTCCTTCCCCAGGGAATGGCAAATAGTCCCACTATGTGTCAAATATATGTTGGCCAGTCTATATCACAGATTAGACAAAATTGTAAAGGACTTTATTGTCTCCCTTATATGGATGATATTCTTTTGGCTCATAAGGAACAGGAGACCTTATTGGGGGTATTTGATGATATTATCAAAACCCTAGAAAAATGGGGATTACATGTGGCCCCAGAAAAGGTGCAAACCCACAGCCCTATTACCTTTCTAGAACATCAAATATTAGATACCTGTGTTAGGCCACAAAAAATTCAATTAGCCACAGGAAAGCTTAAGACTCTAAATGATTTCCAAAAATTATTAGGTGATATAAATTGGATAAGGCCAAATTTGGGAATCACCAGTGGTCAACTTAAGCTTCTGTTTGCCCTACATCTCCCAGAAATTTAACTCCTGAAGGTATAAAAGCCTTGAGGTTAGTAGAACAAGCTTTAAAAAATGCTCATAGTGATAGAGTTGATCTATCCTTGCCTTTTAATCTCATACTATTAGATTCTGAATATACTCCTACAGGGCTATTGTGACAAACTGACTCCTAATATGGATCCATTTGCCAGTGTCCCCCAAAAATGTTGTTTCCCCATATCCCATGATGGTAGCAAATCTAGTTACATTAGGACTTAAGACAGCCCTTCGAGTTTTTGGAGTTCATCCTCAGACAGTTATTGTCCCATACATGGCAAAACAGATTGAAATACTAGTTAACAATAATGAAGATTGGGCAATTGTTATTGTTCCACCATGGTCACATTTGATAATCACTTGCCACTTTCACCTATTGTCAGCTTCTTCAAAAGATATCCTGTTATTTTTCCTCAGGTTGTTAAGTCTAAACCTATCCCAGCAACAAATACAATCTTTACATTTGGCTCCTCCTCTGGCAACAGCTACAGTAGTTTCTGATAAAGTACAGACTATTATTACTTCTCATAAGTCTGCTCAAAAAACTGAACTGGAAGCATTTATAACTGCCTTACAAACATTTCCTGAGAAACCTTTAAATATTTATACTGACAGTCTCTATATTGCCCAGCTTGTGCCCCGGTTGAGACAGCTGGATCCATTAGTCCTCACTCTACCTTACAACAATGCTTTTATCAAGTACAAACTCTTCTGTGGGCTCACAAAGAACCTTTATATATAGGCCATATCAGAGCACATTCAGGCTTACCTGGGCCTTTAGCTCAAGGAAATTCTACTGCAGACTCAGCTACTTGAGATCCTCATGTGTTTAATATTGTACAAGAAGCAATTAATTTCCATAAAGATTTTCATGTCAATGCTACTACTCTCAAAATAAAATATAACATTACAAAAGAACAAGCCAGAAATATAGTAAAAGAGTGTCCTGCCTGTGTGCCTCATTTATCTGTTCCTCATTTTGGAGTCAATCCTAGAGGACTCCTTCCAAATCATCTATGGCAGATGGATGTCATCCATATCCATGAATTTGGTACTTTAAGACTTGTACTTGTAACTGTAGATACCTACTCAGGATATATATTTGCTATCGCCCATACAGGGGAAAAGACAAAAGATGTAATCAGTCATTGCCTTCAAGCCTTTGCTACTATGGGAAGGCCAAAATCATTTAAAACAGATAATGGGCCTGCATATATTTCTTCTTCATTTCAACAGTTTTGCTCAAAGTTTAATATCTATCATTTTATAGGATTGCCCTACAATCCACAAGGACAAGCTATCATGGAAAGGGCTATTCAAACATTTGAAAGTCTGCTTAACTAAACAAAAAGGGGGAATAGGGGCATTAGCCCCTCCCAAGAACAGACTTAACCTTGCTTTACTCACCCTCAATTTTTTAACTTTCGATGCTATGGGCTGTACTGTAGCTGATAGACATTTTAGTGAAAAGTCTGGTGGCCATCCACAAGCAATGTGGAAAGACATCTTGACTGGGTCCTGGAAAGGACCTGACCCAGTATTAATTTGGGGGAGAGGATCTGTTTGTGTTTTTCCTCAGGACCAACAACAACCTATCTGGGTCCTGGAGCACTTGGTAAGAACTATCCATAAGAAATAAAATGGCACCGAAACACAAAATGATGGTGATGGTGGTAAGCCTGCTGTTGTTAGCTCTTCCTAAAACTTGGCAATATATCACTCATGGCACACAAGTTTTTCCTCAATTATTCCTAGTACAGAACTTCTAGGTATTCCTTACCTACCAGCTGGTTCCACTGTAAAGCCACTTATTACTAGTCTAAACTTCAAGTTAAGAGGTAGTCTTTGCTTCCTCTGGTTAGTCACCTCAGAAACTGCCATAATACAGGGAGGCAATCTCTCTCTCTTTCATTAAAGGTACAGTCTAAAGCAAACCTATATAGAGGGAAGTAATACACCTGTTTATAGTTATACAGGGTGCGAGACCAATTACTCTTCCTTTTATCAGGTTTCCCCCCCTACTCCCGTAAGTGTCACGTCTCCATTTGTGTTCATTCTGTCTAAGAGTTCTAAGTTTGATATTAACATTACTAATAACAATGATAATGATACTGAGGTCCTTAACTGTGTTATGTGTTAAGAGTGTTATGTGTTATGAGTTAAGAGTGTTATGTGTCTAGTTGTTGGGATGCTTCACTATTTCCTCTGGCTGTGATTGCCAGGATTCCAAAATTCATTCCAGTCC
Organism: Sciurus carolinensis; assembly: GCF_902686445.1. Classification (NCBI taxonomy): domain Eukaryota; kingdom Metazoa; phylum Chordata; class Mammalia; order Rodentia; family Sciuridae; genus Sciurus; species Sciurus carolinensis. The sequence goes on along the minus strand of NW_025920171.1, from coordinate 512,507 downwards.
CAGTGACCTTAATTCATAGTGTATGGAATTTTCTACCCGTGAAAGCAAAAAGAGATTTTGGTGTCTTAGCCATTATAGCCATCGCTGTTGCTGTGGCGGCTGCTGTGGCTGCTGCCACTGCTGCTGGACTTGCCCTAGGAACTGCTATTCCTACTGTTCACGTGCTCAACAATCTGTCACAAGCCACTGCCGAAGCATTGACAGCCCAGGAAAACATCAAAGTGCATCTCGCCACGGGAATCCTGATTCTGAACCAAAGAGTGGACTTACTACAAGAATAAGTGGACATGTTGACTTTTACCGCACAGACAGGCTGTCTAGTGCATGCCCAAGCACTATTCATTACCCCGATACCCTATTCTAATATTACTGCTGCTGCCAATCTGTCCAAATGGCTTGGTAGCATGCTTAATGGGACATGGACTAAAGAGTTTACTAATTTGACTACCCTATTGAGAAATTCTATATTTGTGGTAAATAGTACTCAGGTCAAGGTCCCGGGTATGCCAGAAGCCATTAGTTTCTTACAGTCAGTGTTACAATTTGGTAAACAATGGATGGGAAGTTTTGCTATGATGGGATTGTTGTTCTTTCTGTTATTATTGCTGCTCAGATATCTGTTGTCTCTAAGGAGTCATCAAAGACAGCAAGCTTTAGTGGTAAGGCAAGCCCTTATGGCCATGGACCAAGGCTCTGATCCTCAGATTTGACTCTCCCAATTACAGGACTGGTATTCAATGATGGGTAAGCACAGGGTGGACTTTATACCAACCTAAGACAGGGCTCAAAGCATGCCAACAGCTCTTTGACTCCCAATAACGGGTAAGGATAAAGTCTGATTTTGGCACCTAAGACAGGCACAGTCGCTGTCCTTTTCTTTTTATAACAAAAAGGGGGAGCCTGTTGAGGGCTGTCTTGGACAAGATGGTGCCTGGTAGTAAGCCAAAGGGCACTGGATACCAAAATAAGGAAGTACCCATAAAGGTTGCTTGCCTACTAATTCCTTGGAGACTTATGACGTGTTGACACCAGGCTCTAGGATTGGCTATCTAATATCATGCCACGCGTGGACAACTCGTGATTCATATAGTGCTATGCTGACATTCCTCTGCATGCTCTCCTGTGTGAGAGAAAGCTTTGCTATAATTGGCTGATAAGCTAGGAGCCTGGGGGAGGAGAGAGGGAGAGGGTAGAAGAAGGGAGAGAGTAGTAGAAAAAAGGAGGCAGGAAAACAGGGAGGATGCAATAAATCTGGTCAACTAAAGATTGGTGGTGTCTCCTTTCTCTGTGCCGGTTCCACTGGAAGAAACATATGAGAAAGTATAAGAATATTTAGAGATAAATTGATTGTGTTATGAGAACCTTAACCCAATCTGTGTATTAATCCACATAGGAATTAACTGAATGATAACTATATATTGGTAAGGTGTGACTGGAGAAGGTGGATTATTAGGGTACATGTTTGGTTAGCCGAGCTTAATCTCTTTTTCTTGATATGATACATTGAGCCTCTTCTATCCACCATATTCTTCTGCTGTGATGTTCAGCCTCAATTCAAGAACTGAGGAATGAAGCATGATGTGGGTGAAGTGAGACCTCAGAAACCATGAGCCCACAAATAAAATTTTCCACCTCTAATTGTTTGTCAGATCTTTTAATCACAGAAAAAAAAATGGACTAAAACAACTGTGTAGCTTACATGTCCTGAATATTCTCTGCATATCTATTTGGCCTACCCATTTAGTAGTCTAAATGACCTTAGTAATCAATATAAAATTTATAGCCTTGATGATCAGAGTAGCCTGTATGATCTGAGTAGCTTCTATTATCAGTTCAGTATTTATGACCTGAATAGTCTCTATTACCTGGGTCTCCATTATGACCTGAGTAGAATTTATGACAAGAGCTGCCTAAACCTCCTATGTAGCCTCCATTACCTGAGTAACCTCTGTGGCCTGAGAAGCCTCCATGTCCTGTGTAGCCTCTGTCATTTGCATCACCTCTATGAATGATTACCCACTTTGACCTAAGTATAATCAATGACCTGCTTAGTCTCTAGGACCTGAGTAGCCCCAATTACCTCTGTAGTGCCTAATGATTGAGTACCTTCCACTGCCCACACACCACCTAGGACATAAGTGGAAAAGGTGAACTGCTTAACCTTTGTGACCTGTGAAACCACTGACTTTGAGCATTCTAAACCTGAGCACAGTATTATGGCCTGGAGAGCCTCTATCAG